>NC_058197.1:2734645-3034645 GCF_907165205.1 Coccinella septempunctata
CTATTTCGTATTCTGTGGAAGATTTTTTAAACAAAGGGATGGCACAGTGATGGGCGCACCGGAGAGCCCATCATTTTCTGATATAGTCATGCACGCTCTATTCCGTTATGTAGTATCTAGGTTGAATTTCGCAATTCCGTTAATAAAGTTGTATGTGGACGATACACTTCTTCTTGTACCGAAATCACAGATAGAAACAACAGTAAGTGTGTTCAATTCCTATCATCAGAAAATAAGATTCACCCTTGAAATGGAAAAAGATTGCAGCATTCCATTTTTGGACCTACTTATTGTAAGGGAAAACAATAAACTTATCACCAACTGGTATACCAAGCCCACACATTCGGGCAGATGTATTAACTACTTGTCTAACCACAGTTATAGCCAAAAGAGAAATGTGGCGTTCAATCTGGTCAACAGAGCTGTATCACTCAGCAATGAGAGGTTCATACCACAAAATTTAGATAAGGTCACGAAAATATTACGAAGGAACAACTATCTCAATGTTCTTAGCATAGATGGCGTTGACAGCTGTGACATACCACTAACACAGAGAAAAAAAGAAAAAGAAAATGTATTCTGTGTTAGTCCCCTTTTTAACCTCGACTCTTATAATAGTCTTCAAATTTACCCATGTAACAGAACTCAACAAAAAATCTTTCTAGATCAACAATTTTGTGACAATATCTGGGAATGTCCAATTTATTTTTCTCATGTTTGACGATTCAAAAATTTCTTCTTTAAATAGAATAAAATAAGGTGAGTGCTTTGTCATGGCTTTCGTCTCCCATGTTAAACGTTAATGTTTACTTGTTTCCCACAGCCTTGAGAAAGGAGAAATGCTTCTCCGAAACGTCGGCAAATTTTGAATAAAATTTTTGAATAATAAGTGTCCAAATTCCTGCTATCTTTCTTCAGTTTGATGAACATGGATGCAAATACTATTAATATGTCACCGGGGGGATTATTCCACAACATCAGGGAGATATATGGTGGGGACGTTTGCCGTAGATGTAAAGCCTTTGTGAACTTGAACAAAAAACTGGCATCGTTAAAAAATAGAGTTGTTTTCTTGTTACAATGTAGAGGGAGGCATGTTTTTCCCGAACATATAATCGGTAATATAAGGCAGGTTCACACCTTGCAGATAGAGGAGCATCCCTACACGAAGTTGGTTGAAAAGTGTATGAACAGATTTCGCAAGTCTATTCTTAATATTAAGATCAAGATTTCACTGTGGAAGAAGACAAGAACCGAAAACTCCATAAAAGTGGTCATCCAGGTCTTGCAGAGTTTGTTGGATCCTACAACATTCATCGGTGTTAGGAATTTGGCGGAGAGTGTTTTTCTTTCCACTTTTCATGAAACAAAGTCTAGAAAGGTCAGAAAGCTGAGTAGATTGGAGGGGGCACAGGTACAGCCCTTTACCATCATGGAGTCTGATATATTTATCATGAACTATACAACTGTTGATATACCCCAAGAGGTAAAATCCACTCTAAGTTTGGGCCCTAAGCATGGTATTATCCCTAAGCAGATACCTAAGTTGGAGCTCATTAAGGACATAGAACATTTCACCCAGAACATTACCGATAGTGAGGTTGAAAGAAACTCAATTAGAGCTAGGTGTGGGAATAATCAATAATTTTTTAAGAAATAGAGGACAACGAAGTGACCCCCTAGCAGGGCACTACTCTGCCACAACGAAATTTGTTAGAGACCATCCAGAGATTATTATTTGCGCATCAGATAAGGGCAACAGTACTGTATTGATGTACAGAGACGAGTACATGAATGAAGCCGAAAATATGTTGAGTGATGAGATGACGTACCTAATAGTGACTGTTGACCCCACCAAGAGGTTGCAGGACAGAGTGAACAAATTTTTGAAAATTCTAAAAAGTGATGGAAAGATATCAGAGGCCGATTATAAATCACTTATTTCTCACAATAGCGTCTCCCCCAAGATCTATTTTCTCAGGAAAACACACAAAGAAGGGTTAAAACTCAGACCTATAGTTAGTTGTATCAATTCACCCACTCATAAGATAGGAAGATACATACACACCATCCTTAATGGTGTTCTTTCCACGTCAGTATATAATGTCAAGAACTCGCATACTTTGGTGGAGGAGCTGAGACTGATCGAGGTACCAGATGATTATGTGCTCATATCTCTGGACGTGGTATCTTTGTTTACGAACATTCCTAAAAGTTTGGTGAAGACAGCGTTGACACAGAGCTGGCACTACATTAGAAATTTTACAGTCCTTGAAAAACAGGAGTTCCTGCAGCTGGTTGACTTGTGTTTTGATGGGGGCTATTTCGTATTCTGTGGAAGATTTTTTAAACAAAGGGATGGCACAGTGATGGGCGCACCGGAGAGCCCATCATTTTCTGATATAGTCATGCACGCTCTATTCCGTTATGTAGTATCTGGGTTGAATTTCGCAATTCCGTTAATAAAGTTGTATGTGGACGATACACTTCTTCTTGTACCGAAATCACAGATAGAAACAACAGTAAGTGTGTTCAATTCCTATCATCAGAAAATAAGATTCACCCTTGAAATGGAAAAAGATTGCAGCATTCCATTTTTGGACCTACTTATTGTAAGGGAAAACAATAAACTTATCACCAACTGGTATACCAAGCCCACACATTCGGGCAGATGTATTAACTACTTGTCTAACCACAGTTATAGCCAAAAGAGAAATGTGGCGTTCAATCTGGTCAACAGAGCTGTATCACTCAGCAATGAGAGGTTCATACCACAAAATTTAGATAAGGTCACGAAAATATTACGAAGGAACAACTATCCACTTCACTACATCAAGACCATAATTAACGAGTACAAAAGAAAACAACAACGGGAGTATGTCACACCGGGATTGGAAGAGCCTTCAGCCAGTAATGATAACAGTGTTAGGAGGTTCACAAGACTGGTTATGTATCCTGGGCTGTCATACCAGATAAACAGGGTGATTCGGGAGCACAATGTGACAGCTGCCTTTTACAATAAGATCAATGTAAAGAAGAGATTCTTCACCAAGCTCAAAGACGACAACCCCATCCTAAAACAATCAGAGGTGATATACAAGATTCCGTGTGGTGACTGCGAGAGATGTTATGTGGGCCAAACCAAGCAGTTGCTCCAGGACAGAATCAGACAACACCAAGACGACGTAAACAAGAGGGATAAAAGTACACAGAGGACAGCACTAGCCACACATGCAATAGTGAATTCACATAGTTTTGACTTCTCGAATGTTTCCATATTGGACAAAGAATCAGGCTATAATAGAAGACTCATTAGTGAAATGATACACATACAAAGACAGTGCACGGTGAATTTTAGAGAGGACACGCAAGACTTAAGCTCGGTGTACCATAGCCTCATAGCTAACATGTAGTTTTGCTCGGTTTGTTAACAACTTTGTGCAATATTCTTAGCATAGATGGCGTTGACAGCTGTGACATACCACTAACACAGAGAAAAAAAGAAAAAGAAAATGTATTCTGTGTTAGTCCCCTTTTTAACCTCGACTCTTATAATAGTCTTCAAATTTACCCATGTAACAGAACTCAACAAAAAATCTTTCTAGATCAACAATTTTGTGACAATATCTGGCGAATGTCCAATTTATTTTTCTCATGTTTGACGATTCAAAAATTTCTTCTTTAAATAGAATAAAATAAGGTGAGTGCTTTGTCATGGCTTTCGTCTCCCATGTTAAACGTTAATGTTTACTTGTTTCCCACAGCCTTGAGAAAGGAGAAATGCTTCTCCGAAACGTCGGCAAATTTTGAATAAAATTTTTGAATAATAAGTGTCCAAATTCCTGCTATCTTTCTTCAGTTTGATGAACATGGATGCAAATACTATTAATATGTCACCGGGGGGATTATTCCACAACATCAGGGAGATATATGGTGGGGACGTTTGCCGTAGATGTAAAGCCTTTGTGAACAGGTCTGAGTTTTAACCCTTCTTTGTGTGTTTTCCTGAGAAAATAGATCTTGGGGGAGACGCTATTGTGAGAAATAAGTGATTTATAATCGGCCTCTGTTATCTTTCCATCACTTTTTAGATTTTTCAAAAATTTGTTCACTCTGTCCTGCAACCTCTTGGTGGGGTCAACAGTCACTATTAGGTACGTCATCTCATCACTCAACATATTTTCGGCTTCATTCATGTACTCGTCTTTGTACATCGATACAGTACTGTTGCCCTTATCTGATGCGCAAATAATAATCTCTGGATGGTCTCTAACAAATTTCGTTGTGGCAGAGTAGTGCCCTGCTAGGGGGTCACTTCGTTGTCCTCTATTTCTTAAAAAATTATTGATTATTCCCACACACCTAGCTATAATTGAGTTTCTTTCAACCTCACTATCGGTAATGTTCTGGGTGAAATGTTCTATGTCCTTAATGAGCTCCAACTTAGGTATCTGCTTAGGGATAATACCATGCTTAGGGCCCAAACTTAGAGTGGATTTTACCTCCTGGGGTATATCAACAGTTGTATAGTTCATGATAAAAGTATCAGACTCCATGATGGTGAAGGGCTGTACCTGTGCCCCCTCCAATCTACTCAGCTTTCTGACATTTCTAGACTTTGTTTCATGAAAAGTGGAAAGAAAAACACTCTCCGCCAAATTCCTAACACCGATGAATGTTGTAGGATCCAACAAACTCTGCAAGACCTGGATGACCACTTTTATGGAGTTTTCGGTTCTTGTCTTCTTCCACAGTGAAATCTTGATCTCAATATTAAGAATAGACTTGCGAAATCTGTTCATACACTTTTCAAACAACTTCGTGTAGGGATGCTCCTCTATCTGCAAGGTGTGAACCTGCCTTATATTACCGATTATATGTTCGGGAAAAACATGCCTCCCTCTACATTGTAACAAGAAAACAACTCTATTTTTTAACGATGCCAGTTTTTTGTTCAAGTTCACAAAGGCTTTACATCTACGGCAAACGTCCCCACCATATATCTCCCTGATGTTGTGGAATATTCCCCCCGATGACATATTAATAGTATTTGCATCCATGTTCATCAAACTGAAGAAAGATAGCAGGAATTTGGACACTTATTATTCAAAAATTTTATTCAAAATTTGCCGACGTTTCGGAGAAGCCTTTCTCCTTTCTCAAGGCTGTGGGAAACAAGTAAACATTAACGTTTAACATAGGAGACGAAAGCCATGACAAAGCACTCACCTTATTTTATTCTATTTAAAGAAGAAATTTTTGAATCGTCAAACATGAGAAAAATAAGTTGGACATTCGCCAGATATTGTCACAAAATTGTTGATCTAGAAAGATTTTTTGTTGAGTTCTGTTACATGGGTAAATTTGAAGACTATTATAAGAGTCGAGGTTAAAAAGGGGACTAACACAGAATACATTTTCTCTTTCTTTTTTTCTCTGGGTTAGTGGTATGTCACAGCTGTCAACGCCATCTATGCTAAGATAAAACCAACAGAACATTGCACAAAGTTTTTAACAAACCGAGCAAAACTACATGTTAGCTATGAGGCTATGGTACACCGAGCTTAAGTCTTGCGTGTCCTCTCTAAAATTCACCGTGCACTGTCTTTGTATGTGTATCATTTCACTAATGAGTCTTCTATTATAGCCTGATTCTTTGTCCAATATGGAAACATTCTAGAAGTCAAAACTATGTGAATTCACTATTGCATGTGTGGCTAGTGCTGTCCTCTGTGTACTTTTATCCCTCTTGTTTACGTCATTTTGGTGTTGTCTGATTCTGTCCTGGAGCAACTGCTTGGTTTGGCCCACATAACATCTCTCGCAGTCACCACACGGAATCTTGTATATCACCTATGATTGTTTTAGGATGGGGGTGTCGTCTTTGAGCTTGGTGAAGAATCACTTCTTTACATTGATCTTATTGTAAAAGGCAGCTGTCACATTGTGCTCCCGAAACACCCTGTTTATCTGGTATGACAGCCCAGGATACATAACCAGTCTTGTGAACCTCCTAACACTGTTATCATTACTGGCTGAAGGCTCTTCCAATCCCGGTGTGACATACTCCCGTTGTTGTTTTCTTTTGAACTCGTTAATTATGGTCTTGATGTAGTGAAGTGGATAGTTGTTCCTTCGTAATATTTTCGTGACCTTATCTAAATTTTGTGGTATGAACCTCTCATTGCTGAGTGATACAGCTCTGTTGACCAGATTGAACGCCACATTTCTCTTTTGGCTATAACTGTGGTTAGACAAGTAGTTAATACATCTGCCCGAATGTGTGGGCTTGGTATACCAGTTGGTGATAAGTTTATTGTTTTCCCTTACAATAAGTAGGTCCAAAAATGGAATGCTGCAATCTTTTTCCATTTCAAGGGTGAATCTTATTTTCTGATGATAGGAATTGAACACACTTACTGTTGTTTCTATCTGTGATTTCGGTACAAGAAGAAGTGTATCGTCCACATACAACTTTATTAACGGAATTGCGAAATTCAACCTAGATTCTACATAACGGAATAGAGCGTGCATGACTATATCAGAAAATGATGGGCTCTCCGGTGCGCCCATCACTGTGCCATCCCTTTGTTTAAAAAATCTTCCACAGAATACGAAATAGCCCCCATCAAAACACAAGTCAACCAGCTGCAGGAACTCCTGTTTTTCAAGGACTGTAAAATTTCTAATGTAGTGCCAGCTCTGTGTCAACGCTGTCTTCACCAAACTTTTAGGAATGTTCGTAAACAAAGATACCACGTCCAGAGATATGAGCACATAATCATCTGGTACCTCGATCAGTCTCAGCTCCTCCACCAAAGTATGCGAGTTCTTGACATTATATACTGACGTGGAAAGAACACCATTAAGGATGGTGTGTATGTATCTTCCTATCTTATGAGTGGGTGAATTGATACAACTAACTATAGGTCTGAGTTTTAACCCTTCTTTGTGTGTTTTCCTGAGAAAATAGATTTTGGGGGAGACGCTATTGTGAGAAATAAGTGATTTATAATCGGCCTCTGATATCTTTCCATCACTTTTTAGAATTTTCAAAAATTTGTTCACTCTGTCCTGCAACCTCTTGGTGGGGTCAACAGTCACTATTAGGTACGTCATCTCATCACTCAACATATTTTCGGCTTCATTCATGTACTCGTCTCTGTACATCAATACAGTACTGTTGCATCTGATGCGCAAATAATAATCTCTGGATGGTCTCTAACAAATTTCGTTGTGGCAGAGTAGTGCCCTGCTAGGGGGTCACTTCGTTGTCCTCTATTTCTTAAAAAATTATTGATTATTCCCACACCTAGCTCTAATTGAGTTTCTTTCAACCTCACTATCGGTAATGTTCTGGGTGAAATGTTCTATGTCCTTAATGAGCTCCAACTTAGGTATCTGCTTAGGGATAATACCATGCTTAGGGCCCAAACTTAGAGTGGATTTTACCTCCTGGGGTATATCAACAGTTGTATAGTTCATGATAAAAGTATCAGACTCCATGATGGTAGAGGGCTGTACCTGTGCCCCCTCCAATCTACTCAGCTTTCTGACATTTCTAGACTTTGTTTCATGAAAAGTGGAAAGAAAAACACTCTCCGCCAAATTCTTAACACCGATGAATGTTGTAGGATCCAACAAACTCTGCAAGACCTGGATGACCACTTTTATGGAGTTTTCGGTTCTTGTCTTCTTCCACAGTGAAATCTTGATCTCAATATTAAGAATAGACTTGCGAAATCTGTTCATACACTTTTCAACCAACTTCGTGTAGGGATGCTCCTCTATCTGCAAGGTGTGAACCTGCCTTATATTACCGATTATATGTTCGGGAAAAACATGCCTCCCTCTACATTGTAACAAGAAAACAACTCTATTTTTTAACGATGCCAGTTTTTTGTTCAAGTTCACAAAGGCTTTACATCTACGGCAAACGTCCCCACCATATATCTCCCTGATGTTGTGGAATAATCCCCCCGGTGACATATTAATAGTATTTGCATCCATGTTCATCAAACTGAAGAAAGATAGCAGGAATTTGGACACTTATTATTCAAAAATTTTATTCAAAATTTGCCGACGTTTCGGAGAAGCATTTCTCCTTTCTCAAGGCTGTGGGAAACAAGTAAACATTAACGTTTAACATAGGAGACGAAAGCCATGACAAAGCACTCACCTTATTTTATTCTATTTAAAGAAGAAATTTTTGAATCGTCAAACATGAGAAAAATAAGTTGGACATTCGCCAGATATTGTCACAAAATTGTTGATCTAGAAAGATTTTTTGTTGAGTTCTGTGGGTAAATTTGAAGACTATTATAAGAGTCGAGGTTAAAAAGGGGACTAACACAGAATACATTTTCTTTTTCTTTTTTTCTCTGGGTTAGTGGTATGTCACAGCTGTCAACGCCATCTATGCTAAGATAAAACAAACAGAACATTGCACAAAGTTGTTAACAAACCGAGCAAAACTACACGTTAGCTATGAGGTTATGGTACATCGAGCTTAAGTCTTGCGTGTCCTCTCTAAAATTCACCGTGCACTGTCTTTGTATGTGTATCATTTCACTAATGAGTCTTCTATTATAGCCTGATTCTTTGTCCAATATGGAAACATTCGAGAAGTCAAAACTATGTGAATTCACTATTGCATGTGTGGCTAGTGCTGTCCTCTGTGTACTTTTCATTCATTCATTCATTCATTGCTGTATCCCGTTACCGGGAATAAATCTACAAAAAGAAGAAGAAGAAAAAAAAAATCGAACAGACTTGTAACTTTTTAGTGCTAGTTGCGACTGTGCCCTCCTGTGACTAAAAAAAGAAAAAGAAAATGTATTCTGTGTTAGTCCCCTTTTTAACCTCGACTCTTATAATAGTCTTCAAATTTACCCATGTAACAGAACTCAACAAAAAATCTTTCTAGATCAACAATTTTGTGACAATATCTGGCGAATGTCCAACTCATTTTTCTCATGTTTGCCTTATATTACCGATTATATGTTCGGGAAAAACATGCCTCCCTCTACATTGTAACAAGAAAACAACTCTATTTTTTAACGATGCCAGTTTTTTGTTCAAGTTCACAAAGGCTTTACATCTACGGCAAACGTCCCCACCATATATCTCCCTGATGTTGTGGAATATTCCCCCCGATGACATATTAATAGTATTTGCATCCATGTTCATCAAACTGAAGAAAGATAGCAGGAATTTGGACACTTATTATTCAAAAATTTTATTCAAAATTTGCCGACGTTTCGGAGAAGCCTTTCTCCTTTCTCAAGGCTGTGGGAAACAAGTAAACATTAACGTTTAACATAGGAGACGAAAGCCATGACAAAGCACTCACCTTATTTTATTCTATTTAAAGAAGAAATTTTTGAATCGTCAAACATGAGAAAAATAAGTTGGACATTCGCCAGATATTGTCACAAAATTGTTGATCTAGAAAGATTTTTTGTTGAGTTCTGTTACGTGGGTAAATTTGAAGACTATTATAAGAGTCGAGGTTAAAAAGGGGACTTACACAGAATACATTTTCTTTTTCTTTTTTTAGTCACAGGAGGGCACACAGTCGCAACTTGCACTAAGAAGTTACAAGTCTGTTCGATTTTTTTTTTTTTTCTTCTTCTTCTTTTTGTAGATTTATTCCCGGTAACGGGATACAGCAATGAATGAATGAATGAATGAAAAGTACACAGAGGACAGCACTAGCCACACATGCAATAGTGAATTCACATAGTTTTGACTTCTCGAATGTTTCCATATTGGACAAAGAATCAGGCTATAAGGCGTCTTATTGGAATAGGTCCTGTTGTAATGGAGCAATCTGCTGCTTTCATTTGGAGACTAGTACGCCAGGTTGACATGGCGTTTTTCAGGAACTTAACAACATTGGGATCCACCTTGTAAATCTTCAAGATCGTCAAGAGCCATTCGTGAGGTATAGAATCGAATGCTTTTTTGTAGTCTATGTAGGCAGCGTAAAGATTCCTTCGCTTGGAGAACGCTTGATTGCAGATAACTGAATCTATTATTAGTTGTTCTTTGCACCCTCGGCTGTCTTTGGTGCATCCTTCCTGTTGCATGGCGATGATGTTATTTCTTTCGCAATGGTTGTGAATTCGGTTTGATATGCACGATGTGATTAATTTGTACATCGTTGGAAGACATGTGATCGGTCGGTACTTGGATGGGTCTTCTGTATTCCTTTGGTCTTTAGGTAACAGGTATGTTGTGCCATGTGTAAGGAATACTGGCATTCTTTCAGGATTTTCAATGACATCATTTATTGCGGAGGTCAATTTGTCATGCATGATCCAAAGTTTCTTGATCCAGAAGTTCTGTAATCCATCAGGCCCAGGTGCTTTCCAGTTGTGCAGTCCTCTGATAGCTGATTTTACTCCTTCAATCGTGATCATGTCATGCTGCATCGGCTCATATTTTATAGCTTCAGATTTTTCATCTTTAATCCATCCGGTATCTCCATTGAACTGAGGTTTTGTTGATAATTGTTCGGTCCAGAATTGTTCAATGGCTTCCTTTGGTGGTAACTTTCCATTTTCTCCATCCGACGATGTGAGTGACCGGTAGAAAGATTCTTCCGACTTTTCGAATGAATTATTGTCTCTTTTCCGGCTATAATTGCTTTTATATCTCCTCAAGCGTTCTGCATACAGACTTAATTTTTGCTTCAGAGTGTCGAGGCAATGGTGAGCTGTAGCATTCTCCGTCTCTCGTTCTGTGTGTGTCCTGTTTCTATCCATGATCTCTTTGGCAGCTTTCACAACCTTTCTTCCTCGATTCCCGTTCAAGTACTCCGTCAGTCGTCCAATGTCCCTTCTTAGCCTTTCTGTTTTGTGTTGAAGACGTTTCTGCCATGCTGGCGCGTGTAATTTGTGTAATTTTGGACCATCGTTGTTCGTTCGGCGAATTTTTGCTCCCATGGTTTTCGCTGTCGTCAGCGCTGCACAGTGAAAAACTAGATGCAGATATTCCAATGAACTTCCGTTCTGTAGGTATTCAGGTAAAACGTCCTTATTCAAGATGTCGATTATAAGTGACAGTTTTTTGGATGTATTGAGTCGTGGAGGTGCTACTCGATGAAGAGGATCTGTTCCTTCCAGTTCGGCAAAGTATCTCCTCATGTCAGAGTCAACTTGTCGGTGGAGCTCTTCCCTATCGTCCTGGTGTTCAGGCTCATTTGCTTTGCAAGAAGGACTTTCAGTATCAATGTCTTCTGGGTGTTGTTGCCCAGGTATGTGAACTTCATCAGAGGTGTTGGTGTTATTCTCCATTGCTAGCGGACGCTGAAGTTCTCGTTTAATTGCGTCGATTCGGGCCGTTGGTACTAGTTCATTTCTCAGAATTACGCGGTACTGGTCTGCCACTCGTTGTTCAGTGACATTGACATTTGGGTAGGCAATGCAGAATTCCTCATGGAGCCTTTTCCTATAGTTGTTCGTGTTCTGCCCTAGTCCCGTGATGGAGTTATATATGCGCACAATAGTTTCATTCATGGACGTTGTCCACTTCATGCGCTTTCTCACTAACCCCGCTTGGGTGAGCACTGGCTGAATATCCTGCGCAGCACCTTCAGCGGTTCGAGTCGGCAATTGAATTGGACTCGTTGGTTGCTGTTGTTGCTTTGGAGCTGTAGCTTGTTTTGCAGCAGGAGCCCGCTTCCTCAACATCCTGCCACCGACGTCCCGCATGCTGTCATGTCCAGCGCCGGCTCCAGACATGCCCTGACGATCCCCAGGCAGCGACTTGTTTCCGAGGCTTCTCGTAATCACCATTTTCATGGGTTTGTGCTCCCCTTTCTCGGTTTGGGTGAGGGGTAGAGAAATGAGAGCAGAAAGAGCACCCCTATGAAGGATGTGAAAGAGAGAGGAAGAAGGAATGGGACTGCGGACAGCAGGCGTGGCTGGCTGCACCGTCTACGTCGTTACGATGGCTACCTGGCAGGCCATCTACCAGATAGCTGCCAGGCAGGCCAGACATTATTATTATTATTATTATTATATACTCAAAACTTTTCGGTTTCCCGGTTAAGACCTTGAAAATGAAATTCATGAAGTAGATAGTAGTGCTCCGTATAATTAGGGTGAAAACAAAAAATAACGATTCTGTACTTATATATAGGAACCTACATGGATTTCTGCATATATATCAGAGTCGTTAAATCTATTCAGAAACATTCTTTCTATAGTTTTATTTCCTCAGGAAAAACGTGTATACCATCTACAACGTGAATGTAAATGATGAAAAAGAATTCTCTAGAAATTATTAATTTTGAAATATTGTTTGGAGCAGCGAGATCTGAAACAAACTTGAGAATTTAAATACTAATGCGCTTCAATACTTGCTTATCCAGATAGTCATTATCTGTATCGATAACTTATACTTTTCAATTGTTGATATTTTATCATTTCATAATATCAGAAACGTTTGAAAAAATAAACAGTAATATAGTATATTCTTTCTGTAAGAAAAATACTCTGGACAATTATCATTTAAATTCTCATATGTTTCATAAACTCATAATTATATAAAACACTCTATAATTTTAGGTATTTTTAGTGTTAGGCTCAAGTATCACAAGATAACAAAATATTTTATATGTTCTTTTTAGGTATCATAAGTAATGGATTGAACACTATAAGTAAAATATCGCAGGAATTTGGACAGGTTGAAAAACAATCTCTTATGAATTCGCCAACGTTTCGGAACTATTTTGTTCCTTTCTCAAGGCTCATCATACAACTAATAAAAGTAACACTTTAAAATTGGTCATAGGAAGTTAAGGATAAATCAACAAACAGTCCGACGTGTGACAGTTAAATTGAACGAATGTAATACATTTATTCCATAGAAATTTTAAGTCACAGCAATCTAATATCGAATCAGACGACGGAACGGGCAATTGGGTGGTGCGGTGCTAGGGAGGGATGGTAGAGGGGCTATATAACAGCGGAGTAGATGTACAAAGTATTCAGTTGTGAATGTGCTTCGTGCTGCAAATATTGTGTTGTGGTTTACATTTTTTAACTTTGATACTATCGAATTTTATCGTTTCATACTTAAATATTTTTTTCATTGTGGAAGACGAGATGGACAGAAAGAAGATCTTGAGAATGGGATTGGAAAAATTGAAGTCTAAACAAATTGACTTGAGGAGAACAGTTCAAATCAGGAATTTTCTGAAGTCACATGTAGGAGAACGAAAAAGAGGAAAAGTTCCGCAGAAAAAATCCGACACTCACGCTGCAAGAAGAGAAGGTAATCAAGATGAACATAGCCAAAAAGTCGTGAAGAAAATAAATTCCGATGTTGGAGAAAAAAAGCAGTATGTGTCGAACGGAAATCTGAGAAAACGCTTGACGAGGTCTTTCATTCTGAAGGAGATTCTGAATATGACATCTATTAGAAGAAAAGAAGATCCTAATATCAAACTTTTCAATGTGAATGACTACATTGAGATTTTTAGGAAGAAGGAGAAAACTATAAAATGAAACTTTTGTAGGATTTGTAACTCCAGCCCGCGCTCTATATTCAAAATGAAATATTAACTTCGAACAAAATTGAAAATTGTTAGATGTAGAGAAAAGACGACAGTACTGTTTTGAGTACTATGCGTAAAAGACTGAACGCTCCTTGAACTGCGATCAAGAAATAGAAAATTCATAATATTGGAGTGCAAGTCTGATATTTGAATTTACAGCATATTCTTAATGAAATATTAATTTTGAAAACAAATAAAAATTGATAGGGGATCATAAAAGTTAACAGTTAGTACTGTTTCAAGTACTATGCAAAAAAAAATCCACTGAACGCTTCTTGACCTGCAATCAAGCAATAGGTTATGTATGAATTCAGAGTGCAAGTCTGATATAATGAATCATTTATGATATAGAGTGTATTCTAAATGAAACATTAGGTTTGAAAAAAAATTAAAAATTGTTAGGTGTACTCAAAAGACAACGTTAGGTCCCGTTCCAAGTACGGTATAAAAAAAATTGAAACTTCAAAATATGACCAGATATACTAATTATCAGTAAAAATTAAGTAGGAGGATATCAAATAAGTGAGCCTTCGAATAAGAGCGATAAATAAACGAAATCAACTCAGATATAAGAAAACCAACAACTGTTGATTTGTTTGTCCACTTTTATATCAATGTGTATTATGTTCCTGAATTAATTTCGTTTGTTTTGAGTTATTTCATCCTCTCATTTATTGAGACATTGGTTCACTATAACCAGGATAATTTTCAATCCTGTTTTTTTTGTCATTCAAGAACATTGTTTTAGGGATTCATCTACTATTTATATCCTACAGATAATTGGAAAAATTTGCTCTTTCCAGTTTCACTAGTTATAATGGCGTCATAGATCTAACGCTACGCTACGCACCGTAATTTTTTATATTGTTTTCTCATTTTTCCATATGCCAGCTTCAGTACTCTCGCGAATATTATTATTCCAGTTTCAACCTCAAGAAAAAGGCTACTGCAACCAAAATTTTTCGTTATTTTCTCTAATAAATTTCAGCAATCCATTTTAAAAAATTCATGACGGAAGAAAGTAACTTTTTTATTCGGTTTTTCGAAGTTTTCCATGAGCTATATGGATGTGTAGAGGATGTTTCATTAAAATGAATTAATTTCAAAGAAATTACCTGAGCCTGAAACAAAGAACAGTTTACATTGACGAATATAATAGACAGATAGAATAGAAGTCAACGTTCATACTTAATTATCGAAATCTCATTTCTCTTGACAAATACAAAGGGGATTTATCTGTAAAAAAAACCAGAACAATATCATGGAAACCAAAAAAGTGCCATAACTGATCTACGGGACTACTATTTCTTGATAAGCAAAAAAAACCCTATTCAAAACCATTGACGTATTGAAGTATACAGTAAAATATTTGTTACTTTGACTAGGTGACAGGTACAGAATAACACAGGTACAGTATAACCAATACAATAAACCATCCCTCAACGTTTCCGCCCGCAACGGACCGATTTGGTCATAATTACTACCTGCGAAAACAAGGAATTGTATAGCATGAACTTTGAAGTATTTTGAAATAAGATATTTGATTGTTGATGCATTTTTCGGAAATATTGCAATTAATTATCGATTTATGTTCGAACCCCAGCATCTCAAAATAAAACTTTTTTCTATAGAACGGCCTTTTCAAAATCATTTTGAATATTTTCGATAGCCGGATCAGCATAGAAATCATAAAATATCTAATCTAAACAGCAAATGAAGTTGGACGGCCAAAAACTTGCATAAGTTTGACTATGTCTAATTTCGACATTATTTTGGCGATATTTTATTTTCACTTTACTGAATGTCACTTGCATTGGTTATTTTTTTTTTAATATCTTCTTTTCGTACTGGGCGTGAATATAATTTCCGATTTTCGTCTTAAATTTTGGAGATAGTGAGGCCTTACAAATGTTTTAGTGTGACTTTCGGACTAATATCAAGTTATGTATTTATTTTTTGGTGAGTTAGAGTTTGTATTGGACGAAATTTTTGCTTGTTATTCGGATGTGATCATGATGGGGGACATGAATAATTGCATGATTCAGAATTCTGCCCGTTCGAGGGCGATGAGGAACATATTGGAATCCTATAACCTAAAACTAGTGAATAACAGGCCCACGCATCACAGTGCTACCTGTGATACGTTACTCGACTTGTTTATAACGTCTATACCTAACAGAGTGGTTGCCAGTGGACAACAGCATGCTTATCAATTTTCTCGTCATGACCTGGTGTTTGCTGGATTTAAACTCAAATGCCCTAAACCTAAGCCTCGAGTTATTAAATGTCGGAATTTAGGAGGTGTCGATCTGGCGAGGCTGGTTCAAACTGCGAGGGCTGCTGATTGGGAATCGGTTTATCAAGCTCCTACTTTGGATGCAAAGGTGGCTATTTTTAATGAATTAATATTAAAAATCTACGACGAATTAGCGCCCCTGAAACTCATTAAGGTTAGACATTCTCCATGCCCCTGGTTAACTGAAGAGATCAAGAATGCAATGAAATGTCGTGACAGGTTGAAGGCCTTCTACATCGCGAATCCTACCGAAGTAAATAGGGAACACTATCGTACTGCGAGGAACACTTGCAATCGGATGTGCAGGAGTGCAAAGAGAGATTATCTCCACGAAAATCTTAATGGCCCACCACCAAGGAAGGTCTGGCAGACTTTGCGCTCAGTTGGGGTGGGCGAGAGGCACAGCCCACCTTGTGCAAATTTTGATCCCTCTCTGCTTGCCCGGCATTTTGCGAATTCTGGTACTAGGATTAATGAAAGTATTAAGACAAATACATTGATGAAGTTAAGCTCATGTTCTCCACCAGGTAGTGTGTTCGATTTTGTACCCATTAATGAAGACGATGTTAAGTCTGCTCTGGGAGAGGTTGGTTCAGGGTCAGTTGGTTCCGATGGTATTGGAGTGGGCCTTCTGAGGCTCATTGCGAATGAGATTCTTCCTGTGCTCTCACATATCTACAATATTTCAATTCAAACTGGCATTTTTCCTAGTGCATGGAAATATGCTAAAATCATTCCCATACCTAAGTGCCAAAATCCCACGAGTCCAGGGGACTTTAGACCCATTTCCATACTCCCTACTCTATCTAAAATTTTTGAAAAGATCATTAAAGGCCAAATTATTAACTATTTGAATAATAATAATCTTCATAATTGCTACCAGTCGGGGTTTCGCCAAAAACGCAGCACGACAACTGCCCTTACTAAAATAACTGATGATATCAGCGTGGCCATGGATAATAAACTACTCACTGTTTTAGTTCTCTTAGACTTTAGTAAGGCCTTCGACTCTCTCGACTTCGATATACTTTTGGCCAGGCTGCGTCTGCTGGGTTTTGCTGAGCATACCATAGCCTTCTTCTACTCTTATCTGAAGGATCGCGAAATATCCGTTGAGATAGATTGCAGCTCCTCTGATTGGGTGACTGTTTTTTCAGGTGTTCCGCAGGGGAGCGTGTTGGGTCCTCTTTTATTCTCTATTTACGTCTCCTCACGGACTGATTCCTTGGACATTAAATTTCACCTTTTCGCAGATGACCTACAAATATATATCCACACTTCCGTTGAAGATTTCTCGGCTAGTATCGAAAATTTAAACAGGAATCTCTTACGACTGTCTGTCGTCGCTGAGAGCTTAGGTCTGACTCTAAATACTACCAAAACTAAGTCGATCATTATCGGTACTAAACGAAACTTGGGTTTGATCGACAAAGTAAATAATAAAATTGTCCTCAACGATGTTGTTGTTCCCTACTCCAATGAGGTTAGAAACCTTGGTATCTTATTGGACGAAACTCTATCCTGGAATAATCAGATTGCTTCTATCAGTTCAAGAGTCTTCTGTATCTTGCATCAACTCCGACTTTTAAACAACTTCTTGCCCTTCGAAACCAGGAAAACATTATTCTTCTCTCTCGTACTTCCTATACTCGATTATGCTGACGTAGCCTAAATGGGTCTCACAAACACACAGCTGATGAAACTGGAGCGGTTACAAAATGCAGGTGTACGATTTGTCTACAACTTAAGGAAATTTGATCATATAAGTCAATTCAGGCAAAATATGGGATTGCTACCCATCAAACAACGTCGAATTTGGCATCTTCTTTTACTGGGGTTCAAGGTGTTGAGGTCCCGCGAGCCTGAATACCTTTTTGATGGTCTTAGTCTTCTGGGAGATGGGGTCCATCAGACAAGGGCACTCTATAACTTGACCTTGAGGATACCACTCCACTCGACTTATGTTTGCTCGAATAGCTTCACAGTTCTGTTTCCCCGGCTCTGGAATCGCCTCCCTCCGGATATCGTTCGGAAGGTAACTTACCTTTCATTTAGGTTTTTCCTCAGGAGATATTTAAGTGCTTCACCCATCACACTTACTTGATACCCATGTTTAATATGGTCCCTTTCTTCGGCGACGTCTATCCTTCTCCCTCCCATTCCCCTTTCTCCCTATTTTGGAGCAGGTTGAACTGAATTTAAGTTAGGTCAGGTATTCTTGTTTTTAGATATAAGTTTCTTTAATAGATTATTTCTGGTTGGCAGGAAGAAATTGCATGGCGATATGTCCACCTTTTGCACAATTCTATAAAAATGTATGAAACTTGTTTTAATGCAATAAAGAGTTCAATAATAATAATAATAATAATTTCCCTATAATTCCCCATTTTGAAAAACGTTAGCAGAATATTCCGTATCCAGGAATACCTTGTCAATTTTGGGCATAGTAAGGATAAGCTGGATCATAATTCGACTTAAATAGAGGTTTTCATTTAAACAAATTTTTTTCGATGAAAGTACGAAACGAAAGAATTTTTTGGTGGATATGCTGTTAAAAATACATTATGACTTCGACAACAATTCCTGAATGTTGCACCATTCTATCGTTAAAGCATACTGAAAGTTGGAAATCTTGGAAAATTCAATGTCATGTCACCAGAGTCACATGTTACTCGATGGGGAATCCATGCCGTTTTTTAAGAAACCAAGTTTTTAGCTCTTATAATATGAGAATATTTCATTTTAATTAATTATTTATTTATTTATTTATTTATTTATTTATTTATTTATTTATTTATTTATTCATTATTATATACTCAAAATTTTTCGGTTTTCCGGTTAAGACATTGAAAATGAAATTCATGAAGTAGATAGTAGTGCTCCGTATAATTAGGGTGAAAATAAAAAATAACGATTCTGTACTTATATATAGGAACCTACATGGATTTCTGCATATACATCAGAGTCGTTAAATCTATTCAGGGACATTCTTTCTATAGTTTTTATTTCCTCAGGAAAAACGTGTATACCATCTACAACGTGAATGTAAATGATGAAAAAGAATTCTCTAGGAATTATTAATTTTGAAATATTGTTTGGAGCAGCGAGATTTCAAACAAACTTAAGAATTGAAATACTAATGCGCTTCAATACTTGCTTATCCAGATAGTTATTATCTGTATCGATAACTTATACTTTTCAATTGTTGATATTTCATCATTTCATAATATCAGAAACGTTTGAAAAAATAAACAGTAATATAGTATATTCTTTCTGTAAGAAAAATACTCTGGACAATTATCATATAAATTCGCATATGTTTCATAAACTCATAATTTTATAAAACACTCTATAATTTCAGGTATTTTTAGTGTTAGGCTCAAGTATCACAAAATAACAAAATATTTTATATGTTCTTTTTAGGTATCATAAATAATGGATTGAACACAATAAGTAAAATATCGCAGGAATTTGGACAGGTTGAAAAACAATCTCTTATGAATTCGCCAACGTATCGGAACTATTTTGTTCCTTTCTCAAGGCTCATCATACAACTAATAAAAGTAACACTTTAAAATTGGTCATAGGAAGTTAAGGATAAATCAACAATCAGTCCGACGTGTGACAGTTAAATTGAACGAATGTAATACGTTGATTCCATAGAAATTTTAAGTCACAGCAATCTAATATCGAATCAGACGACGGAACGGCAATTGGGTGGTGGGGTGCTAGGGAGGGATGGTAGAGGGGCTATATAACAGCGGAGTAGATGTACAAAGTATTCAGTTGTGAATGTGCTTCGTGCTGCAAATATTGTGTTGTGGTTTACATTTTTTAACTTTGATACTATCGAATTTTATCGTTTCATACTTAAATATTTTTTTCATTGTGGAAGACGAGATGGACAGAAAGAAGATCTTGAGAATGGGATTGGAAAAATTGAAGTCTAAACAAATTGACTTGAGGAGAACAGTTCAAATCAGGAATTTTCTGAAGTCACATGTAGGAGAACGAAAAAGAGGAAAAGTTCCGCAGAAAAAATCCGACACTCAGGCTGCAAGAAGAGAAGGTTATCAAGATGAACATAGCCAAAAGGTCGTGAAGAAAATAAATTCCGATGTTGGAGAAAAAAAGCAGTATGTGTCGAACGGAAATCTGAGAAAACGCTTGACGAGGTCTTTCATTCTGAAAGAGATTCTGAATATGACATCTATAAGAAGAAAAGAAGATCCTAATATCAAACTTTTCAATGTGAATGACTACATTGAGATTTTTAGGAAGAAGGAGAAACCTATAAAATGAAAACTTTTGTAGGATTTGTAACTCCAGACCGCGCTCTATATTCAAAATGAAATATTACCTTCGAATAAAATTGAAAATTGTTAGATGTAGAGAAAAGACATCAGTACTGTTTTAAGTACTATGCGTAACAGACTGAACGCTCCTTGACCTGCGATCAAGAAATAGAAAATTCATAATATTGGAGTGCAAGTCTGATATTTGAATTTACAGCATATTCTTAATGTAACATTAATTTTGAAAACAAATAAAAATTGATAGGGGATCATAAAAGTTACCAGTTAATACTGTTTCAAGTACTATGCAAAAAAAAATCCACTGAACGCTTCTTGACCTGCAATCAAGCAATAGGTTATGTATGAATTCAGAGTGCAAGTCTGATATAATGAATCATTTATGATATAGAGTGTATTCTAAATGAAACATTAGGTTTGAAAAAAAATTAAAAATTGTTAGGTGTACTCAAAAGACAAAGTTAGGTCCCGTTCCAAGTATGGTATAAAAAAAATTAAAAATTCAAAATATGACCAGATATACTAATTATCAGTAAAAATTAAGTAGGAGGATATCGAATAAGGGCGATAAATAAACGAAATCAACTCAGATATATGAAAACCAACAACTGTTGATTTGTTTGTCCACTTTTATATCAATGTGTATTATGTTCCTGAATTAATTTCGTTTGTTTTGAGTTATTTCATCCTCTCATTTATTGAGACATTGGTTCACTATAACCAGGATAATTTCCAATCCTGCTTTTTTTTGTCATTCAAGAACATTGTTTTAGGGATTCATCTACTATTTATAATAATAATAATAATAATAATAATAATAATAATAATAATACAGAGATCTCGTGGAACAAACCAGAAGACAGTGGAAGCTGAAAGATATAAAGACCATCCCTATTGTCATTTCATCTACAGGCCTGATACCGAAGAAATTACTAGAGAACTTGAGAAAACTTCAGTTGGACGAAAATATTTATAAAGTCATGCAGAAGGCGGTACTGCTCGGAACGGCGAGAACTGTACGCAAGTACATGGGGAATGCAGAGGAACACCGTCTGCTCCGACAGGAAGTGCGGGTGGAGCAGGAATCCAACCTACAGCAGGGAGCCGAGGAGCGACCCGAACCCGACCACCACCACGAGCCCGAAAACCTGGAAAGGGCTCCAACAGAGCTTAATCCTTTTGATATCTGAGATATCTGGGATAAGTGAATTTTCCTCTGGAGAGGAGTGTGAAAGCCGCAAGGCTAAAGTCATATGTTTATTAATTCCAAGAAATTACACCAAATAAGATATAAAAATGGAATAAGTCAAAAAACATATTGAACAGGAATCAAACAGACAAAATATTAACATACCTATCTCCTACAGTACGAAATGAATTCAGATAAACTGTATGGCTCTGATTTCAAAATAAAACAATATAAAGATTTCTTAAAATCCTCATCGCAAGTGATCATTCTAATAGTTTTTGGTAGAGCATTGTACATAGATATTGCCATACATTCAACAGTTCTCTCCCTTAGTATTGTCCTATGAATAGGTACATTATAAGGAAACATTCTTCTGGTGTGTAACGTGCGTTTCTCGGAGAAGCCTTTAATCTCGAGCGCCAGCTATTCTTTTCAATAGGAAGAATAGCAAACCTACCAGGGTAGCTGCTAGCCAGAGACAGAGCTCGGTGTTGTCTAGGGTAGTAGCGACAACGAAGAAGTCAAAATCGAACTATGTAAAAGTTTATTCACAACTTCGGAAACTAATTATGTGTACAAGGGAGATATGTGTGATATAAAATATGAGTGATTCTATCAGTGAAAATACATTCGGGAAATCTTATCCGGTCACGAGCACTTTATGAAATTTGTACCGGGTGTAGTGAAAAATTAACGGTTCAATAAAATGCGCCAACCAGAACTGACGAATGCTAAGGACTTGCTATACGGTATCGGTGTGTAGTTGTATTTCTCCGGGAATGAAACACAATAAGGGCGGCTCTGTTCGAGACTTTTATTCGCTGCCCCAAGGGTTATAGCACACCATGATTGACAGCGAAGAAAATGTCTATTTTTAACGCAACTACGGGATTTCACTGACTACGTGCGGTATCTCTTATTCTCTGCCCCAAGGGTTATAGCACACCATGATTGACAGAAAAGAAGAGATTTCGGATTTAACACTTATGACGCGGAACGCGGACAGGGTAAAGAACGATAAAATACAACAGGAAACGACACAGTACAGCAGTGTCACAGTTAAAGAAGTAACGGCGTAGGTCTAACAAAGAAACTGAACGGTACAGACGGGGACCTACCTCCTTTGTTTCAAGCACTCGAAACTCAAAGGATTTAAAAAGAAAAAACTAAAAAAATTAACTCTAAGCACTGATGCAAATAACACAAAATGATTATTCTTCAACGGCGAAAGAATACCGAAAATTAACTGAATTTATAACCACGTTAGAAAGCGAAAAAATACTCAAGCGAAAGGAAAGCACTGAAGTAAAATTCAAAAGTCAGCCGACGAACTGAAGTAACAGTCGAAAAGTCGAAAAGTGACCGTCGCGGGGGGAAAATTTGCTTTTATAGGTATATCCCCTCTCACGGTAAGAATCTGAAAATTCCAGAATGCGACAAGAATGAAAAACGTCGTCAGCTCCGGTTTATCGCATATCAACAGATGAAAAACGTCGAAATCTTCAGCGGCATGTAAGAAAAACAACGTGAAATACAGATAAGCGGTTTTTTACATTTAATCTGACTGTCGGAATGAACGTACGGAATATTCGAGAATTAAAATATTTTCAAAGACGGAAATTTAAAACGAAAAAATGCACTAAGATGAACTCCAATTTTCCTCAGAAAACTGGGGTTCATTACACCCCCTGCATCTCGGAAGAAATTAACTTACGATGAAATAGTGAGTTTAATTTCACGACTCTATCTATCCCTAGAAATAATGACCTTACTTTCGCGCGCGCCACCTGTACTCGTGACCAGTTTACAATTAGAACTCGATCAAGTACTCATCCTCTCTATGGTTGGCCACTGGTAGTTCCAATGCGCACGCAGAAACGTCAGCGTCAGTCATTTCGGCGCAGGTCTCCGCCATCTTGTCAAAGAACCCTGTTCAGCGTTCCGTGCGTGGATGTTCAATTATTATAGTGGAAAATCTTCTTTCTCCATGTGGAAAGCCATCTTTATCGCTGGTCGGAAACGTGCCACGCTTCATCCCTCCGGTGAGTACCTAATTTAACTGTGTTTGGCGGGTGTTTGAATTCCATCGTGGTTTTGTAGGTTACCCAGGATTCGTGGGAGCTGCAACAGGCGGAAAGCCTCCAACAGTTCGACGTGGGGGCTCAATGGGCTGGTATGACCCGTTTCGACCTGGCCATACGGATGTTGGGACTCTCGGAGCCGGCAGGAGACTTGCAGGTGGGTAATTTCTAACAATAAACTCTCCAATCTTCATCGTTCCTCGTGGTCAACTTTTCTTCTTGGAACGGTTTTTCTCTGCATTCTGTTTTCAGGTAGACGGTGTTTTCTTCAGGTAAACAGTGTTAAATTGACGGTACAATAATTTCGATTCGGTTCAGGACAGAAATTGGTTAGATCTATTGGATTAATAGACGGATATACTCAGTTGTAATGTGCAACAGTATCCTTTATTGGTATTCCTTACATAAGTAACAGATTTTTCGGACAGTTTTAACAGGTTTGATTTATAATTGCATGTTGAACGGATGAAAATCTGTAGATACGGTATTTCGGTCAACGGTGGTGCCTGTACGGAATTTGAACGGAATTGTTACGGTGTAGTCGGTTATAATTATGCTGAATAACGTGCTTCAGATTTACAAGATTTCTCCTTGCAGGTGGCATCGGCTTCTTGGACAGGCACAGTGGGCTAATTCTCTACTGGTTCTACCTGCTGATTCTTGGTGACAGATTGTCCGGATGCACTAGTGGTATCACACTGTACGGCAGCCTCTCTATGACGGTGATGAGAATGACAATGACAGTTTCTAGTCAGTGTACCCAGCAGTTATTCAGATCAACAGGTAAACGGAAAATAATGATATAATCGGTAACGGAAAAAAATAACGGATTTCCTCCTTTTAGAGGTTATTTCTATAGAACGGTTAACGGATCATGACAATAATATATATTATGCATGAAATGGTTTTAAATCTTTAATGTGTATGTTAGTGATTTTTCTACCCTCTGTATCTTTCAGGTCATAGACGACAGGTGAAACAACTTTAACGACGGTAAACGGTCCGGAAAACTTCGGAGCCAACTTGGCGGCGAAACTGTCAACAGCCGAGGATAAAGGACGGTCTCGGCGTAGAACTTTATCTCCTACATGGTATCGGACTTCTCTTCGTCGAAGATTGTAGTGGTGAGCCTGTTGCTGGAAGGCACGGTACAGTTTAGTACGAACGAACTCATAAGCCTCCTGGAGATGTTTGATCTGTTGAGTACGGTAAGTCATGTCTCTATTTTCTTCTTCTGTACGGTTGGATTCTCCGGTCATTTTATTATTGTGGGGGTTTGTCGAATAAATCGCCCTCGGGACTTCTAGTTCCCTTCCATAATTCAAAAATGCCGGTGTGAATCCAGTAGACTCCTGTTTAGCGGTATTGATGGCAAACGTTAACTCCCCTATCTTTTCATCCCAAGTTCGTTGATCGGCTTCACAAAACTGTGCTATCATGGTCTTTAGGGTACGGTTAGCTCTTTCTACAGGGTTGCACTGAGGAGTATACGGTGGTGTGAAACGGTGAGCGATATTCAGCTCTCGGAGACTGTTCTTGAATAGTCTGCTGTCAAATTGTACTCCATTGTCGGATATTACTAGTTTTGGGCAACCGTATTTCAGTATGACTTGTTCGTAGAGGGCCGAATAAACAGTTTTGGCGGTGGCTTTCCGCAACGGACGACACTCTACCCACTTTGTGAACCGGTCTTGCATTACCACGATGTAGGAGTTTCCCTTTTTTGACCGTGGCAATGGTCCTACTATGTCCGTGGATACTTCTTTGAACGGCGCATCCGCCATTCGGTGTGGTTGCATCTTCCCAGGGGTTTTCTGCTGCGAAACTTTGTACTTTTGGCACGATGTGCAGTTCCTCACGTATTTCGCAATGTCTCTAAACATCCCTGGCCAGTAATAGTTTCTGGCTATCCGTGCAATCGTTTTGGCAATCCCCATGTGACCTGCTAGTTCTGAGTCGTGGTTTTCCTGCAGTACTTCTGTTCGCTGTTCGGATGGTACACAGAGTTTCCAGGGTTGGCCGGTTCCATCTTCTGTGAAGTCGGATGAGTCCCAGAAATGTCGCAACAGTTTTCCATTTTCAACGGCGTAGTCAGGAAAATTTGCTGGGTCTTTTTCCACCTCCTGTAACTTTTTGTTGTACCATTTGCACTGGGTTGTTTCTATCTCGGACAAGTATACGGAATCTACGGCCGGTAGCGATTTAGGTGACGGGCTGTCCGCAGGTGTTTTCAGGGATTTTCTCCGGCCCTGCACCTCAACAGCTTCTTGAATTCTCGGTGTTGGTTTGGCAATCAGTCGACCTTCCAGGTAACAGTCCGCGGTACTGAGGTTAATGGAAAAATTGAACCTTCCTAATACGTCCATTCCTAGAATGAGGTCAACTGGTAAATCAGGCACCAACAAAAATTTTACGTCGGTCAAGGAATAATCAGCCAGGTGAACGGCGGTAGTGTAGAGTTTGGGTGTTGTCGTGGGTTGACCATTTGCAACCACCACGAAACCCTTGCTTTCACATTGTTTTGCAACTTTCCTACTTACGAAACTCTTCGTGGCTCCAGTGTCAATTAATGCTTTGTAGTGCTTTCCGGCTATCTTAACTTCGACAAGCGGTCGGTTATCATTCCAGGCGGTCGGTGTCAGTGGAGTCAAGATTCCGGGAGATGTGGTCGACTCCGTCTCCAATCTCCCCTTCAGTTTTCCGAACACGGGCAGTCTCGTGAGAGAATGTTCTCCCTCTGACATCGAGAACAGAATATCTTCGGTGGCCTGCGACATTCTCGACGCATGTGGCCATACCCACCACATCGGAAACACTGTGTCTGAAAGGACATTCTCCTCCCTGATGATGATTGGGTCCGGTCAGCGTGGCTATTTTCGGTTCGACGGCGGGGTGGCGGTGTTGAATTTCCGGATCTACCTTCGGACCTGTCTCCAGAAGTTGGACGGTGTGATTCCTGTTGCTGGACTATTGATTCTCTGGATCTGAGTGGCTTTGGACGGCTTTCCCCCGGCGGAGAAAGTCGTGTCTGGTTGGCTGGTGTCGGCGGGATTGATTTCCTATGATCAGTTGTTTGTACCTGTTCTCCGGTATCCACAGAAAAACTCGCCTGATATCGGTTCAGTTGGCGGGGAGTGTACGTTAGGTGAGGTTCCTCCACGAAACCTGGTTTTGAGGGTGGCCGGGTGTACTGGCTCATCTGCCACTGGACCAGTTCAAAAACTTTTCCCTTACGGAGAAGTTCATCATACGTCTTGGTCTCCTGAAAGGCCAAGGCCTGCTGTAAGGGCGGAATCAACCTCTGTCGGATGAGTCGGATCTGCTCCACCTCGGATGGTTTTGTATAGGTGAGTTTCTGGAATAAGTTCTGCATCCGGGTAACATACAGAAGCAGCTTTTCTTCAGGACCTTGTGTTCGTCTTTTTATTTCCTCCAACAGATTCTCCTCATAGTTTACAGGCAGAAACGCTTCTTTCAGTTGGTTGCTGAAATCCTCCCAGTCCTCGAAAGTACCTCTCCTGGGAATAAACCAATCCCTTGCATCTTTCCGTAGTAATTCATAAACTGATTCAAAAACTTGTTCCAGGGACACTTTATGGGATTCAGCCAGCCTCTCCACTTCCTCAAGGAATCCGGTCACACTTCCAGTGCCATCAAATGAAATGTTCCATGTGTGTACAGGGACAGTCGGTATCGTTGATCGGGACTCCGGTTCTGATCTGGCAGGTGTTGTGATGACTGGTCGGTCAGAACTTATCCAAGGTGCAGGTAAGTGTGGAAAAGACACCCTTCGTGTAGAATTAATCCATCTACCCTGTGTCGGACCGTCAGGTGTTGTTGTCCTACAGTCCTGTGACTGTGTGAGAGGTATCGCTGGTAACTGTCGCAGTAATGCTGTACATGTCTGTCTTGTCTCATTCATGACCTGTTCTAATGTTGGATTCCTTACAGGTGTACCAGTACGTGAGACATCCACTGCTACAGGAGGATCGACACCATCTCCCAAGTCGATAAGTGATGTTTCGACCCTTGACATCCTCTCAGGTTGGATCGGTGACACTCCAGGTGAACTGGGCACCTCCACATCTAAGAGAGACTTCTGATGTCGGTTAGATGTCCGCAGCTGTTCACGATTGCTCCCCTTACGCAGCTCCTCCAGTGTCTCCAACGCCCTAGCAGTAGTCGCCTTCATTTGTCCAACTAGTTGTAACTGTGTTGTGTCTGCAGTAACAATAAAGTTCAGCCTTCCTTGTATGTGTATTAATCGGGTGTAAATTCGCGAAAATTCGTTAGCTGCATTCTCATGATTGAAGTTCTGAAGGGATTCCACCAAATCGGTGAGTTTATTTTGACAAATCTCAATCTCGGAGGCGGGATTCAATGATGTTGGGGGTAGTAAAGGTTCATGAGACTGAAGTACTTGTCGTAGTAGACTCCGTTTAGTCATCACAGTACCCGGTATCGATTGTCCTCTCAGTTGTAATTCGTATGTAAGTTCATCACTGAGTAACCGGTTCACATCCATGTTCGACATATTATTTTCAACTGAGTCCGATTCAGAACGTACTAATCCTTCACACTCGGTATGTCCTTCACAATCCGTTTAAGTTCTAAGTCCAACCCGGTGAGTTAATCGTTAGCTAACCTACTCACTTAAGTTCGAAGTGGGTATCGGTATAACCCCAAAAAAAATAAATAAAGTCTAAGTCCCGGTGTATCAGAAAAAAAAAAAAACCTAAGTTCAAATCCCGGCGCACCAAAATAATCTAAGTCCCGATGTATCACACTAAAATTTTACAAGTCCGACGTTACTCGAAAAAAAAAAAAAAAAAAAAATTCAATCAGTCCCACTAAAGTTCGAAAAATATTCGCGAAATACCGCACACACTCGCAAGTTGTCTCGTATAGTCCGGAAAATGTCCCGAAATTCGAATCGCACCAGAACGCACAGGTTAAATTCCAAACAGTTTTTCAATATCCAGAAAATAAATCGCAATAATCGAATTTCAGTTTTCAGAAAAATCAGAAATAATTGGTAAGTTTCAACAGTACAAGTCAAAAGAAAATAATTGCAGGTAAACAAGTTATCAACAGGGTAATAGGTGATTCACTATTAAACTGATAGGTAAATAAAACCTATTAAATTTTACCAATTGTGACAATAAATTTTCAATGTTTCAAAGTCCGGAAATTCACTCACCTTCAATACGAAATTAAAACAGTTCAATTCAATAAATCAGAAATAATAAGAAATCGGAAATAATTTTCACTGATATTAAGGCGCAACAACAGTTCAGTTTTCAATAACTCAATAAAGTAATCGGCAAAAGGAATAATCACAAATTAATTAAATTATTTCCAATAGGTTTCAACAATAGGAAAATTTTCAGAATATAGTCCAATTCAATTCACAGTATAACAGTTCAATACAGAGTGGCAGGTAATAAAACACAGTTCAAGTTTATTTTTCACAGTTCTCGGTTCAAGAAATAGTTACTCACTGTTTCGGGAATTCACTCACTGTCCGGTTAATGTTTCTCACCTCTGTTGTTTCCTACTGGATTTTGCACTGTCCCTGCTCGGGCGCCATTTTGTAACGTGCGTTTCTCGGAGAAGCCTTTAATCTCGAGCGCCAGCTATTCTTTTCAATAGGAAGAATAGCAAACCTACCAGGGTAGCTGCTAGCCAGAGACAGAGCTCGGTGTTGTCTAGGGTAGTAGCGACAACGAAGAAGTCAAAATCGAACTATGTAAAAGTTTATTCACAACTTCGGAAACTAATTATGTGTACAAGGGAGATATGTGTGATATAAAATATGAGTGATTCTATCAGTGAAAATACATTCGGGAAATCTTATCCGGTCACGAGCACTTTATGAAATTTGTACCGGGTGTAGTAAAAAATTAACGGTTCAATAAAATGCGCCAACCAGAACTGACGAATGCTAAGGACTTGCTATACGGTATCGGTGTGTAGTTGTATTTCTCCGGGAATGAAACACAATAAGGGCGGCTCTGTTCGAGACTTTTATTCGCTGCCCCAAGGGTTATAGCACACCATGATTGACAGCGAAGAAAATGTCTATTTTTAACGCAACTACGGGATTTCACTGACTACGTGCGGTATCTCTTATTCTCTGCCCCAAGGGTTATAGCACACCATGATTGACAGAAAAGAAGAGATTTCGGATTTAACACTTATGACGCGGAACGCGGACAGGGTAAAGAACGATAAAATACAACAGGAAACGACACAGTACAGCAGTGTCACAGTTAAAGAAGTAACGGCGTAGGTCTAACAAAGAAACTGAACGGTACAGACGGGGACCTACCTCCTTTGTTTCAAGCACTCGAAACTCAAAGGATTTAAAAAGAAAAAACTAAAAAAATTAACTCTAAGCACTGATGCAAATAACACAAAATGATTATTCTTCAACGGCGAAAGAATACCGAAAATTAACTGAATTTATAACCACGTTAGAAAGCGAAAAAATACTCAAGCGAAAGGAAAGCACTGAAGTAAAATTCAAAAGTCAGCCGACGAACTGAAGTAACAGTCGAAAAGTCGAAAAGTGACCGTCGCGGGGGGAAAATTTGCTTTTATAGGTATATCCCCTCTCACGGTAAGAATCTGAAAATTCCAGAATGCGACAAGAATGAAAAACGTCGTCAGCTCCGGTTTATCGCATATCAACAGATGAAAAACGTCGAAATCTTCAGCGGCATGTAAGAAAAACAACGTGAAATACAGATAAGCGGTTTTTTACATTTAATCTGCCTGTCGGAATGAACGTACGGAATATTCGAGAATTAAAATATTTTCAAAGTCGGAAATTTAAAACGAAAAAATGCACTAAGATGAACTCCAATTTTCCTCAGAAAACTGGGGTTCATTACAGGTGTTATTAACATTTTTGTAATCCTCAAAATAATGAATTCGTTTTCTAAAAAAAAGTAAGAGCCTATATACATATAATCCATAGACAGTGAGTATATTATTTTTTTCGAAATTTCCTATACATGATTCTCTATAACTCAAACGTAACATAGTACGCAATGCCCTTTTTTGAACAACGAAAATATTTTCCACATTTGATGAACTACCCCCAAAAATTATTCCATATGAAAGTATGGAATGAAAATTTGCAAAATAGATAAGTTTGAGCACATCGAAATTCACTTGACCAATTAATATAAATAATGTGTAACATGCAGAGCTTAATCTGGTCTTAAGTTGTTCTGTATGAGTTCCCCACTTTAATTGACTGTCAAGAACTATACCCAAAAATTTCACATTATCTTCAACCACAACAGAGCTATCAAGAATATCCACAGTTTCAGGAAAATCTAATTTGGAATTATCACTATGAAAAATCATACATTTAGTCTTCTCAATGTTTAGGACAAAATTATAATTACATAACCAAGTTTTTACCGAGTTAACCACAATATTGCAAACATCAACAGCGTATGGAATACATGACGATCGGGTCAAAATATTTGTATCATCTGCAAATAATCTCATTGAGGTAGTATCCTGGGACGGCATTGTAGACTTAACTGAAAGAGCATGATTTGTTTCAATGCTTTTAGTCAAAACAGCTGGTGATTTTACTTCAGTCCGAGATGAGGGTATATTCTTCATCATCCTCTCAATTAGAGGTTCACATTCACTTTTGATCGCCTTAGGTAGAGAATTAACATAAATTATGAACAAAAAAGGACCAACAATACTACCCTGAGGGAGTCCTAAAATTGTTTCAATTTCATCCGAGACAAAGGTTTCACCATCAGCCTCCAGAACTACCCGTTGTTTTCTGGACTTCAAATAGCTCTCTATGAGTTTGAGTTGACTATCTCTGATATCACAATTATCGAGTACTTCCAAAAGCTTCCGATGATCAACACAGAAAGCCTTCGAAAGGTCCAAAAACAGTGCCATAGGAATTTGTCCTTGCTCCAGAGCAAGAACAATGTCATTTATGAGCTCAAAAATAGCGGTTTCAATATTTTTATTTTTAACAAAACCATGTTGACATCCAGAAATAACATTGAATTTACGAAAACAATTGGACATTCTATTGCTTAAAATCTTTTCAAAAACTTTAGAAAATGAAGAGAGGATGCTTATGGGCCTATAGTTGTTAAGGTCATCTTTGCTACCTTTTTTATGTAGGGGTTTGACTATAGTAATCTTCAGATTATCCGGAAAAATACCATCCGTGAAAGAACGATTGATTATAAAAGTTAATGGTTCAATGATAAAGTCTATCGATGCTTTTATCACTTTCATCGGTATCTCATCATGGCCCCATGATGTATTGGTTTTCAAAGATTTCACAACTTGTACAATTTCGTCCTGCGTAATATCAAACATGAAAAAAGAATTATCAAGTTTGCTCTGAGAATTAGGGATAATAGACATCATATTTCTTCGGAAATTGATGAATGGGGACCTGGAAAGTATCTTCATCACCTCCAGACTGAATATTTACGCTCCAATAAGGAGGATTAGGCAATTTGACATCTTTCACATACCGAAGAGACAAACCAATAGCGCTATGAACTCTCCTGTTCATAGAATGCTCAGTCAATGTAACAGCTTTAAAGAAGTAATTGACCCATTTTTTCTCAGCACAATTTCTGCCAAGTCAAGGCTAAAGAATTATTTCATCACATGTTACCATTGATCGCGGTATTCTGACTTTCGGCCCACATGGATGATGTATACTGTTGTGGTGGTTTTTTCTTTTTATATTGAATACGTTATTTTAATTCTCCAGCATTTTTTTTTGCTTTTTCTAAGGTACTTCTATTTTTTTTTTTAAATCTAAATTGTGACCATTTTTTGGGTATTTAATTACCTGTATGTGTCCTGATTAACAATAAACAATAAACAATAGATCTGGTTAAACCTTCAGTTAATTTAACTGGAATATTTGCAAAAAATGTATTGAACCGATTTGCCAGAGCTGAGTGGTCGCTTTGACCAAGAGATACCTCGTTATGAACTTTATTCTTGGTTAGAGAATTAATAATCCTCCACGAAGCTTTGGATTTATTTTCAGAATTTACAATGATCTCGTTGAAATATTCTCTCTTCGTTGTGGTCAAAAGAGAATCATATCTCCTTTTAGTGGACCTATAGACATCCCTGAATTCTGGTTTACAGAATGATATAACATAAAGTTTGTCTAGGGTATCTTTCGGTTTTTTAATTTCGGGAGTTTGTCTAAAAACACCAGGAGAAACCAGTCGAATAGCAACTTTAGGAAAACACAGCTCAAAAATTTCCGAAAAACGTTGGTGGAAAACATTCCAAAGTTGACTAGGATCAAGTTTGCTGCCGTAATCACCATCCCATTCCATCAGTGACAGTTCCCGTAAAAACCTCTCAATTGATTTGTCATTTATAATTCTTTTCTTTACAAATTTATTCTTCATTTTGTCACCGCAAATCAATGTGGAGAGAAACTTCAATCCTGAATGATCTGAGATGTGGTACTCAACTACATTAGTATTACCGCTAAGGGAGGTGAACACATTGTCTATACAAGAGCCAGACACAGGACGTGTTGGCTTAAAATTTGTAATTCTGACATTGAAATTCTCCAACAAAGACAGAAATTCTCTAACATCAGAAGAAGAAGACAGAATATCTAGGTTAAAATCTCCTACCAGAATATAGTCAGATGTCTCCGACAAGCAACGCTCAAAAATTTCTCTTAGGCATTCGAGGAACTGTACAACATCGGCTAATGGCGGGGTATTAGGCCTATAGATACAAATAATAAGCATTTTACAGTTTTCCATATACAAACTGGCAGCACAACATTCAATGACATTAGGAATACTTAGTGAATTATAATCTTGCCTATCAGTACACTTCAGATCTTCCTTGCAGTAAATTGCAGTTCCACCATGTCTTCCTTTCAAACGGCAAAAACTTGAAACAAGCTTGTAACCCTCCAACATGCCGGCTTCGAGTTCATCTTTGGATTTCCAATGCTCAGTTATCGCCACTATGTCTGCACCCTCTTCCAGAGCCATCAAGTGCAGCTTATTGAGAGCAGTACCCAGAGACTGGACATTCTGAAGGAGAAGGCAGAAATGACGCTTTGCAGCACAATGCTCCGATACAGCTCTGTGTCAACGCTGTCTTCACCAAACTTTTAGGAATGTTCGTATACAAAGATACCACGTCCAGAGATATGAGCACATAATCATCTGGTACCTCGATCAGTCTCAGCTCCTCCACCAAAGTATGCGAGTTCTTGACATTATATACTTACATTAACATTATTGATCAACTCAATTTAATGTATCGATTTCTCGTTGATGATCAGACTTAGACATTGCAGTTTCACCTCGGGCCTATTTCTCTGTACTCTCGCGTCTTCTCTTTAAAATTCAGTATTCTAACCTTCGCGTTTTCTGATAGAAAAAGGAGGCTCTCGCAATCAATTTTCAATTGATTGCCCTATCACTGTGTAACCGTTGTGTTGATATTGAATTTATTGAACTCCTCAACGTCTAAGTCTGACATCCAGTGACTTCTCATTTGAACTGCTCTGGACCATCTCTTGTTTTTAATTGGATATTGTCTCTCTGAGTTTATAGATGTTGTTAATATTAGTTGCTTTTTACTGTATTAGCTTCATGCAGGTGACATATTCATTTTATGGTTGTGAATGATTCTTAATAAATGTTTTTATACCATCTCCAACTCAATTATCTTTTAATACAGTCCACTACTCTTTAATTAAAAATCATAACACCCTCGATTTTTTAACACATCTACTATTTATATCCTACAGATAATTGGAAAAATTTGCTCTTTTCAGTTTCACTAGTTATAATGGCGTCATAGATCTAACGCTACGCTACGCACCGTAATTTTTTATATTGTTTTCTCATTATTCCATATGCCAGCTTCAGTACTCTCGCGAATATTATTATTCCAGTTTCAACCTCAAAAAAAAGGCTACTGCAACCAAAATTTTTCGTTATTTTCTCTAATAAATCTCAGCAATCAATTTTAAGAAATTCATGACGGAAGAAAGTAACTTTTTTATTCGGTTTTTCGAAGTTTTCCATGAGCTATATGGATGTGTAAAGGATGTTTCATTAAAATGAATTAATTTCAAAGAAATTACCTGAGCCTGAAACAAAGAACAGTTTACATTGACGAATATAATAGACAGTGTAACGGGGTTTTCCTCGGTGGACTCGAGCGCCAGCTATTCTTTAAGGGAGAATAGCAAACCTACCCTGGCAGCTACTAGCCGGAGACAGGGTTCCCTTGTGTCTAGGGTGTTAGCGACGCACAATGATAGGCAGAATCGTTTACAACTTTTATTTGTCGATTCGAAAAAGGGGAACACAACTAGCACTATTACAAAATTCAGTGACTCGAAATCGGTGAGATTTACAGGGCAAAGACTAACGGAATAACACTGGATCCGATCTCAACGGTATACGGGGGTTAACGGAGTTGTTCGCCAGCCAGAACCTGAGACGTACACTTGACGGACAGATATTGGACTTCAGCCAGGTTAGGGGATAAAAGACAGCACAGAAATACGACGGCTCACCTTCAGGCTCGTTCGGCACTCCCCGGGCGTCCGCACCAGCAGAATGCCTCCCTAACCGTAAAGGTGAACACCGGAACGGGGTAAAAAGACGGGAACTGGGGAAAGGGTGCGCCACCCCAAAGTGTCCTCGGTACCCCCCGGGCGTCCGCACCAGCAGGGTACTTTAACGACAGTAGGGGTGAACTAGATAAGACGGGAAATTTCGGGAAAGGGTGAGCCACCCCAAAGTGTCCTCGGTACCCCCCGGGCGTCCGCACCAGCAGGGTACTTTAATGACAGTAGGGGCGGAACTCAGACTCGGGTATGGGAGACGGAAAACTGAAGTTCCAATATTAAAAAAAATATAACGGCGTGTCGTCTTACCTTTGGCTTGGCCACTTGCACTCCCGAATTTCAAAAATCACCCAATATGGTGCACACTAATTACAGAGAGAGAAAAAAAAAAAAACTAAAAAATTTATATTCTGAACGGTGAAACCCAAAACTCAAAAAAGAAATCTTCTAATAAAACTCAGCGGCGGAAGGTAAGGCGATTAAGCGTAATTCGAATCTAAGTGCAAATCGTAAGTCGTAAGTGAAGTTAATCATAAGTGAAGTGGCCTGCGGGGGAACATCTGATTTTATACCCACAGGGGGGGTGCGGAAATCAGATGTGCCCGACAGTCGAAATTCGGTAAATTTGCGTCGATGAAGACGTTTTAATTTCGACTTATCTGTGCTAGCAAACCAAAAAACTCGGTTATCTTCCAATTCAGGATGTTTTATACGGTGCGACATCGTTTTTAGGAAATAAAAACGGAATAAAAACGGTACGGTATGTTTAAAATTCCGAACGATGTCGGAATCCTGAATTGGAAATTCGAAAAGATTTCTCGGAAATTAATTCGAAACAAAATTATTTAAAAAGGAAAACTAAAATAATTATTCTAAAATGAGGGAATAGGTTTGAAAACCCATTTTCTCATTACATCCCCTCGGCTCCGGTTGAAAAATTGAATCCACGATGAAATAGGGGATTAAATTTTTCACGGTGAAATCTACTAAGTCCGGTTAATGGTTTGACTATTCACGGCAAGACGATTGAGATCGGATTTACAATAAACAAGTTCACCTAATCTACTCCAGGTGGCGTATACTCGGCGAATGCTATCCTGGTTGCTCCCACTCTATGGTCCGCGTTGACGTATGTCCGCCGGTGGTTCTGTCGAAGTTCGGTGTTCTATCAGCTAACCTCCAAAGTCCAATTGTCAAATTTCGCCGGGTGGTTCCAAATTTCGATTTCCATTTCCATCGGTGAAAGAAATGCCGGAAAATAGTGGAAACAGTGCAGGACGGAATCTTCAAAGTGAGTACCATTTCGATTTGTCATTCGTTGTGTTATTTCTGAACCATTTTAGGGTGGACTTCGCAAAGCCGGCTCCGGGCACATGTCATGGGGGTTAACAGTTACCAATATCGTCCAACCAGGGTAGTTTGGAATACTGGACAGCGTCGTTGGCTCCCCCCTGTGACGGTGGTGCAATTCTCCGATGGTGTTGGAGTCAGCAGCAGTTGTAGGTTGCACAAAAAGGAGAGAAAAGCATTTAGTATACTGATATCCTGGAGCAGAGGGATAACAGGGTGTACGGTGGAATTTCGGAAGAAACGGTAAGTACGGTCGGTAATTTTAATAAGGAGATACAAATATACTGTTCTATTTCACTTACCGTTCAGGCCAGTTTGTAATATCGGTGTAAGCGGTGTCAGCCTTCTATTGCTATTTTCTATTCGGTTATTGTATTTAACAGTGCCACAGGGGTGAAGTAGAGACAGACAGGACGGGTGTATCTCACTTGTTATTATCGGACCCACAATTAATACAGAAAAATTGAATTAACTGTAACGGTTCTTGTTTTTCCATTGAATTAACGGAATTTTCTGTTGTAGGTGTGTGGGATACCACTTACCCACTGGATGACAGTCAGACGGTCTTGTTTGGTGTCAATAAAGCTGCACAGAACAAACAAAAACTGTACGGAACAGAATCTTCCAACACTGGCAGACCAGGTTAGATCTATCGGTTATGGTGGAATCGCGGAAATCTAGGTATGTACATTCTGGCAGTTAATAAGGAGATACAAGTATAAGGCTCTATTTCACTCACCTGAGCCCTTATTCAGTGAAAGCAACGGTAGTACCCCATTATTAACCTATTTTCGGTGATAAATATTATTTTTAACGGTAATAGAGGAGTGAAATAGAGTCAGACAGAACGGATGTATCTCATTTATTATCGGTGCATGCTGTACGGTACGGTTGGTTTTTTATTTCGGTTGCTGTACAGTGTACTTACTAATGATCAGACGGATGGAACGATTTTAAATCCTTCACATGAATATTGGTGATTTTCTTACCACTGTCATCTTTCAGGTCATAAACAACGGGTGAAATTACTTTCACAACGGTATACGGACCAGAGAACTTCGGAGCCAACTTGGCTGCAAAGCTATCAACGGCAGACGACAGCGGATTAGCACGGCGCAGAACTCTATCACCGACATGGAAACGAACTTCTCTTCGACGGAGGTTGTAATGGTGAGCTTGCTGCTCAAATGCACGGTACAACCTGGTATTGACAAACACATAGGCCTCCTGAAGATGACGGATTTGTTCTGTACGGTGAGTAAGATTTACTCTACTTTCTTCTGGGCTTCTGTTTGTCTCCTCGGTGTCTTCGTCTTGGGTGTTTGACGAGTAGATTGCCTTTGGAACTGTTAGTTCCCTTCCATAGTTCAGGAATGCCGGTGTGAATCCTGTAGATTCTTGTTTTGCGGTGTTCAGGGCGAAAGTTAGTTCACCTAACTTCTCATCCCAAGTACGGTGATCGGCTTCACAGAACTGACCTATCATAGTTTTCAACGTACGATTGGCTCGTTCTACGGCGTTGCACTGTGGTGTATACGGAGGGGTGAAACGGTGAGCAATGTTTAGCTCTCGGAGACTGTTTTTGAACAGTCTACTGTCATACTGTACCCCATTATCAGATATCACCAGTTTCGGACAGCCATATCGGAGTATAACTTGTTCATACAGGGCTGAATAAACGGTTTTGGCGGTGGCTTTCCGCAACGGACGGCACTCAACCCATTTCGTGAAACGGTCCTGCATCACCACTACGTAAGAATTTCCCTTCTTGGAACGGGGAAGTGGCCCAACCACATCTGTACAGACCTCTTGGAACGGTGCATCAGTCATTCTATGTGGTTGCATTTTTCCAGGCGTCTTCTGTTGTGGTACTTTGTACCTTTGACAGGATGGGCAGTTTCTTACGTATTTTGCGACATCTCTGAACATCCCTGGCCAGTAATAATTCCGGGCTAGCCGAGAGATGGTTTTGGAGATTCCCAGGTGACCAGCTAATTCAGAATCGTGATTTTCTTTCAGGACCTCCAGTCGTTGTTCGGTGGGTACACAGAGCTTCCATGGTTGTCCGGATCCAACTTCAGTAAAGTCGGAAGAGTCCCAGAAGTGACGATACAGTTTCCCATCCTCAACGGCGTAGTCAGGGAAATCTTCTGGGTCTCTTTGTACCTCTTGGAGCTTTTTGTTGTACCAGCTGCAGCGAACTTCGACGTCGGCCAGGCATACGGAATCCACAGACGGTAACGGGTTTCGGGACAGACTGTCGGCGACTTTGTTCAGGGCACCTTTCCGGTATTGGACTTCAAAGTCGAATTGCTGAAGGAAAACGGCCCATCGAGCAATTCTTCCGGACGGTGACTTGATGGAATTCAGCCATTTCAGACTCATGTGGTCGGAAATTACGGTGAAATGAAATCCTTCCAGGTATGGTCGCAGTTTCTCTATCGAGAAAACAATGGCGAGACATTCCTTTTCGGACACGGAGTAATTTCTTTCGGCGGTGTTCAAGGTACGGCTGACATAGGCGATCACCCTTTCCTCTCCATCAAGAACTTGGGTCAGGGCTCCTCCAAGGCCTACGTCACTGGCGTCTGTTTGCAGGACGAACGGTTGATTGAAATCCGGACAGGCCAGTATCGGTAACGGTGCAACGACATCGGAAAAGTTCTCTATAAAACGACGGTACCAGCTAGCAACTCCCAGAAAACGGCGCAATTCACGGATAGTTTTCGGCGCTGGGAATGCTACGATAGAGGAAACTTTATCCGGGTCGGTACGGATTCCTTCGGAAGTAACGACATGTCCTAGGTATTTTAGAGATTTTCGCACAAAGTCACACTTTTCGGGATTGAGACGAAGATTGGCTTCTCTCAACCGCCGGAATACTTCTCTTAAGTTCTCCAGGTGCTCCTCGAAAGTTTCCCCCAGGACAACTATGTCGTCCAGGTAAGCGAACGCCTCCGGTTCCATTTCTGGGCCAATAACGGTGTCTAAGAATCTCTGGAATGTGGCTGGACTAGCGTGAAGACCAAACGGCATGACGGTGAACTGGAACAATCCCCTTCCTGGAACTGTGAAGGCAGTAATCGGACGGCTTTCCTTTGCTAACGGTATCTGCCAATATCCTTGTTTCAGATCCAGTGTGGAGATGTACTTGGCCTTACGTAGTTTATCCAGAATCCCAGAAATGTACGGTAACGGGTATGCATCTTTTCCGGACACTTGGTTGACGGCACGGAAGTCGATGCAAAAACGGTACTTTCCGTCTTTCTTCCTGACCAATACTACCGGTGAACTCCACGGTGACTTGGAGGGTTCAATCACTCCCTCAGCCAGCATACGGTCTACTTCCTGATTGAAGATCTCCTGCATTTTCGGATTTAGGGGTCGGTATCGTTGTTTGATCGGTTCGGTGCCCGGTTTCAGTTTGATCTTATGTTCAATCAGGTCGGTTGTACCATATAGGTCTTCAAACTTCTTCAATTCTTCTTTCAGAAATTCCTCCAGCCCCTGTTTCTGAGACTCCGTCAACTCCAACAGGTGTTCTTCGGCGGTGTGAACTTCTGCGGTGGTTTCGACAGGAGTCATCGGTTTCGAGATCAGACGGCCTTCCAGAAAGCACTCGGCGGTACTGAGATTTACGGAAAACTTGAAAGTCGACAGAACATCCATCCCCAGAATAATGTCAACCGGCAAGTTTGGTACCAGTAAGAATTTCAAGTCAGGCAGCGTGTAATCGGAAATTATCACGGTGGAGGTGTACAGTTTCGGTGTGACGGTGGTTTGTCCGTTCGCTATTACTGCGAAACTGTTGTGCATTGTTTGTCCTGTGATTCCTTTATTTTCACACTGATCGGATACAGCCTGACTGCAGAAACTCCTGGTCGCTCCGGTATCTATCAGTGCTCGGAAGTGTTTGCCGGCTATTCTGACCTCTACTAACGGACGGTTATCATTACAGGTAGTCGGTGCCAGTGGAGTCAAGATTCCGGGAGATGTGGTCGACTCCGCCTCCAATCTCCCCTTCAGTTTCCCGAACACGGACAGTCTCGTGAGAGAATGTTTTCCCTCTGGCATCGAGAACAGAAGATTTTCGGTGGCCTGCGACATTCTCGACGCATGTGGCCATATCCACCACATCGGAAACATTGTGTTTGGAAGGACACTCTCCTCCCTGAAGGTGGTTCGTTCCGGTCAGCGTGGCTATTTTCGGTTGGACGGCGGGGTGGCGGTGTTGCAGGTCTGGATCGACCTTCGGACCTGTCTCCAGAAGTCGGACGGTGTGATTCCTGTCGCTGGGCTATCGACTCTCTGGACTTGGGTGGCTCTGGACGGCTTTCCCTCGGCGGAGAAAGTGCCGAAAGTGGCCTGTGTCGGCGGTACTGATTCCCTGTGATCGATTGTTTAGTGAACCTGCTCTCCGGTATCCATAGAAAAACTTGCTTGACATCGGTTCAGTTGACGGGGACTGTACGTCAGGTGAGGCTCTTCCACAAAACCTGGTTTGGAGGGTGGCCGGGTGTACTGGCTCATCTGCCACTGGACCAGTTCAAAAACTTTTCCCTTACGGAGAAGTTCATCATAAGTCTTGGTCTCCTGGAAGGCCAAGGCTTGCTGTAAGGGCGGGATCAACCTCTGTCGGATAAGCCGGATCTGCTCCACCTCGGATGGTTTTGCATAGGTGAGTTTCTGGAACAAGCTCTGCATCCGGGTAACATATAGAAGCAACTTTTCTTCAGGGCCTTGTGTTCGCCTTTTTATTTCCTCCAACAGATTCTCCTCGTAGTTAACTGGCAGAAATGCTTCTTTCAGTTGGTTGCTAAAATCCTCCCAGTCCTCAAAAGTACCTCTCCTGGGAATGAACCAATCCCTCGCATCCTTTCGTAGTAATTCATACACTGATTCGAAAACTTGTTCCAGGGATACCCTACGGGATTCCGCCAGTCTCTCCACTTCTTCAAGAAATCCGGTTACACTACCAGTGCCATCAAAGGAGATGTTCCATTTGTGCACCGGGACAGTTGGCACTGTTGATCGAGACTCCGGTTCCGATCTGGCAGGTGTGATAATTGGCCGGTCAGAATTTATCCATGGTGCAGGTAAGTGTGGAAAAGACACCCTTCGTGTGGAATTAACCCATCTACTTCGTGTCAGACCCTCAGGTGTTGCTGTCCCACAGTCCTGCGACTGTGTGAGAGGTATCGCTGGTAATTGTTGCAGTAATGCTCTACATGTCTGCCTTGTTTCATTCATGACCTGTTCTAATGTTGGATTCCTTACAGGTGTACCGGTACGTGAGACATTAACTACTGCAGGAGGATCGACACCATCTCCTAAGTCGATAAGTGATGTCTCAACCTTTGATAACCTCTCCGGTTGGATCTGTGACATCCCAGGTGAACTGGGCACCTCCTCATCCAAAAGAGACCTCTGACCTCGGTTGGATGTCTGCGGCTGTTCATGATCACTCCTCCTACGCAGCTCCTCCAGTGCCTCCAATGCTTTATCTGTAGTCGCCTTCATTTGTTCAATCAATTGTAACTGTGCTGTGTCTGCGGTGACAATAAAGTTCAGCCTGCCTTGAATGTGTATTAATCTGGTGTAAATTCGCGAAAATTCATTAGTCGCATTACTATGATTGAAGTTCTGAAGGGATTCCACCAAATCGGTGAGTTTATTTTGACAGATCTCAATCTCGGAGGCGGGATTCAATGATGTTGGGGGTAGTAGAGGTTCATTAGACTGAAGCACTTGTCGTAGCAGACTCCGTTTAGTCATCACAGTACCGGGTATCGATTGTCCCCTCAGTTGTAATTCGAATGTAAGTTCATCACTGAGTAACCGGTTCACATCCATGTTCGACATATTATATTTAACTATATGTCTATATAAGTCCGATTCAGAACGCACCAATATTTCACACCCGGTTATGTCTTTCACAATCCGTTTAAGTTCTAAGTCCAACCCGGTAAGTTAATCGTATTCACTTAAGTTCGAAGTGGGTATCAGTGCAACCCGAACAAGGTCTAAGTCCCGGTGTATCAGAAAAAAAAAGTCTAAGTCCCGGCGCACCAAAACAATCTAAGTCCCGATGTATCACAAAAAAATTTCAAAAATTTTGACAGTCCAACGTTACTCGAAAAAAATTTCTATCAGTCCCACTAAAGTCCGAAAATATTCGAGAAATACCGCACACAATCGCAAGTCACTTCGTATAGTCCGAAAAATCTCCTGAAATTCGAACACCACCAAAACGCACAGGTAAAATTTCCAAAAAGTTCTTTCAAGTTCAATAGCCAGAAAATAAATCACAATAATTGACTTTCAGTTTTCAGAAAAGTCAGAAATAATCGGTAAGTTTCAACAGTACAGGTCAAAAGAAAATAGAAAACAGGTAGATAGGTTATCAACAGGTAATAGGTGATTCCCTATTGAACCGATAGGTAAATCACACCTATTAAATTTTACCAATTGCGTCAATAAATTTTCTATTTTTCAAAGTCCGGAAATTCACTCACCTTCAATGTGAAATTAAAACAGTTCAATTCAATAAATCAGAAATATGCAATTAGAAATCGGAAATAATTTTCACTGATATAACGGCGGAATAACAGTTCAGTTCTCAACAACTCAATACAGTAATCGGCAAAAAGAATAATCACAAATTATTTTCAACGGGGTTCAACAGTAGGAAAATTTTCAAAATATAGTCCAATTCAATTCACAGTATAACAGTTCAATACAGAGAGGCAGGGAATAAAACACAGTTCAAGTTTATTTTTCACAGTTTTCCGTTCAAGGAATAGTTACTCACTGTTCTGAGGTTTTACTCACTGTTTCGGGAATTCACTCACTGTCCGGTTAATGTCTCTCACCTCAGTTGTTTCCTGGTAGATTCTGAACGGTCCCTGCTCGTTGCGCCATTTTTGTAACGGGGTTTTCCTCGGTGGACTCGAGCGCCAGCTATTCTTTAAGGGAGAATAGCAAACCTACCCTGGCAGCTACTAGCCGGAGACAGGGTTCCCTGTCCCTGTGTCTAGGGTGTTAGCGACGCACAATGATAGGCAGAATCAACGTTTACAACTTTTATTTGTCGATTCGAAAAAGGGGAACACAACTAGCACTATTACAAAATTCAGTGACTCGAAATCGGTGAGATTTACAGGGCAAAGACTAACGGAATAACACTGGATCCGATCTCAACGGTATACGGGGGTTAACGGAGTTGTTCGCCAGCCAGAACCTGAGACGTACACTTGACGGACAGATATTGGACTTCAGCCAGGTTAGGGGATAAAAGACAGCACAGAAATACGACGGCTCACCTTCAGGCTCGTTCGGCACTCCCCGGGCGTCCGCACCAGCAGAATGCCTCCCTAACCGTAAAGGTGAACACCGGAACGGGGTAAAAAGACGGGAACTGGGGAAAGGGTGCGCCACCCCAAAGTGTCCTCGGTACCCCCCGGGCGTCCGCACCAGCAGGGTACTTTAACGACAGTAGGGGTGAACTAGATAAGACGGGAAATTTCGGGAAAGGGTGAGCCACCCCAAAGTGTCCTCGGTACCCCCCGGGCGTCCGCACCAGCAGGGTACTTTAATGACAGTAGGGGCGGAACTCAGACTCGGGTATGAGAGACGGAAAACTGAAGTTCCAATATTAAAAAAAATATAACGGCGTGTCGTCTTACCTTTGGCTTGGCCACTTGCACTCCCGAATTTCAAAAATCACCCAATATGGTGCACACTAATTACAGAGAGAGAAAAAAAAAAAAAACTAAAAAATTTATATTCTGAACGGTGAAACCCAAAACTCAAAAAAGAAATCTTCTAATAAAACTCAGCGGCGGAAGGTAAAGCGATTAAGCGTAATTCGAATCTAAGTGCAAATCGTAAGTCGTAAGTGAAGTTAATCATAAGTGAAGTGGCCTGCGGGGGAACATCTGATTTTATACCCACAGGGGGGGTGCGGAAATCAGATGTGCCCGACAGTCGAAATTCGGTAAATTTGCGTCGATGAAGACGTTTTAATTTCGACTTATCTGTGCTAGCAAACCAAAAAACTCGGTTATCTTCCAATTCAGGATGTTTTATACGGTGCGACATCGTTTTTAGGAAATAAAAACGGAATAAAAACGGAATAAAAACGGTACGGTATGTTTACAATTCCGAACGATGTCGGAATCCTGAATTGGAAATTCGAAAAGATTTCTCGGAAATTAATTCGAAACAAAATTATTTAAAAAGGAAAACTAAAATAATTATTCTAAAATGAGGGAATAGGTTTGAAAACCCATTTTCTCATTACAACAGATAGAATAGAAGTCAACGTTCATACTTAATTATCGAAATCTCATTTCTCTTGACAAATACAAAGGGGATTTATCTGTAAAAAAAACCAGAACAATATCATGGAAACCAAAAAAGTGCCATAACTGATCTACGGGACTACTATTTCTTGATAAGCAAAAAAAACCCTATTCAAAACCATTGACGTATTGAAGTATACAGTAAAATATTTGTTACTTTGACTAGGTGACAGGTACAGAATAACACAGGTACAGTATAACCAATACAATAAACCATCCCTCAACGTTTCCGCCCGCAACGGACCGATTTGGTCATAATTACTACCTGCGAAAACAAGGAATTGTATAGCATGAACTTTGAAGTATTTTGAAATAAGATATTTGATTGTTGATGCATTTTTCGGAAATATTGCAATTAATTATCGATTTATGTTCGAACCCCAGCATCTAAAATAGAACTTTTTTCTATGAAACGGCCTTTTCAAAATCATTTTGAATATTTTCGATAGCCGGATCAGCATAGAAATCATAAAATATCTAATCTAAACAGCAAATGAAGTTGGACGGCCAAAAACTTGCATAAGTTTGACTATGTCTAATTTCGACATTATTTTTGCTTGCTATTCGGATGTGATCATGATGGGGGACATGAATAATTGCATGATTCAGAATTCTGCCCGTTCGAGGGCGATGAGGAACATATTGGAATCCTATAACCTAAAACTAGTGAATAACAGGCCCACGCATCACAGTGCTACCTGTGATACGTTACTCGACTTGTTTATAACGTCTATACCTAACAGAGTGGTTGCCAGTGGACAACAGCATGCTTATAAATTTTCTCGTCATGACCTGGTGTTTGCTGGATTTAAACTCAAATGCCCTAAACCTAAGCCTCGAGTTATTAAATGTCGGAATTTGGGAGGTGTCGATCTGGCGAGGCTGGTTCAAACTGCGAGGGCTGCTGATTGGGAATCGGTTTATCAAGCTCCTACTTTGGATGCAATGGTGGCTATTTTTAATGAATTAATATTAAAAATCTACGACGAATTAGCGCCCCTGAAACTCATTAAGTTTAGACATTCTCCATGCCCCTGTTTAACTGAAGAGATCAAGAATGCAATGAAATGTCGTGACAGGTTGAAGGCCTTCTACATCGCGAATCCTACCGAAGTAAATAGGGAACACTATCGTACTGCGAGGAACACTTGCAATCGGATGTGCAGGAGTGCAAAGAGAGATTATCTCCACGGAATTCTTAATGGCGCACCACCAAGGAAGGTCTGGCAGACTTTGCGCTCAGTTGGGGTGGGCGAGAGGCACAGCCCACCTTGTGCAAATTTTGATCCCTCTCTGCTTGCCCGGCATTTTGCGAATTCTGTTACTAGGATTAATGAAAGTATTAAGACAAATACATTGATGAAGTTAAGCTCATGTTCTCCACCAGGTAGTGTGTTCGATTTTGTGCCCATTAATGAAGACGATGTTAAGTCTGCTCTGGGAGAGGTTGGTTCAGGGTCGGTTGGTTCCGATGGTATTGGAGTGGGCCTTCTGAGGCTCATTGCGAATGAGATTCTTCCTGTGCTCTCACATATCTACAATATTTCAATTCAAACTGGCATTTTTCCTAGTGCATGGAAATATGCTAAAATCATTCCCATACCTAAGTGCCAAAATCCCACGAGTCCAGGGGACTTTAGACCCATTTCCATACTCCCTACTCTATCTAAAATTTTTGAAAAGATCATTAAAGGCCAAATTATTAACTATTTGAATAATAATAATCTTCATAATTGCTACCAGTCGGGGTTTCGCCAAAAACGCAGCACGACAACTGCCCTTACTAAAATAACTGATGATATCAGCGTGGCCATGGATAATAAACTACTCACTGTTTTAGTTCTCTTAGACTTTAGTAAGGCCTTCGACTCTCTCGACTTCGATATACTTTTGGCCAGGCTGCGTCTGCTGGGTTTTGCTGAGCATACCATAGCCTTCTTCTACTCTTATCTGAAGGATCGCGAAATATCCGTTGAGATAGATGGCAGCTCCTCTGATTGGGTGACTGTGTTTTCAGGTGTTCCGCAGGGGAGCGTGTTGGGTCCTCTTTTATTCTCTTTTTACGTCTCCTCACGGACTGATTCCTTGGACATTAAATTTCACGTTTTCGCAGATGACCTACAAATATATATCCACACTTCCGTTGAAGATTTCTCGGCTAGTATCGAAAATTTAAACAGGAATCTCTTACGACTGTCTGTCGTCGCTGAGAGCTTAGGTCTGACTCTAAATACTACCAAAACTAAGTCGATCATTATCGGTACTAAACGAAACTTGGGTTTGATCGACAAAGTAAATAATAAAATTGTCCTCAACGATGTTGTTGTTCTCTACTCCAATGAGGTTAGAAACCTTGGTATCTTATTGGACGAAACTCTATCCTGGAATAATCAGATTGCTTCTATCAGTTCAAGAGTCTTCTGTATCTTGCATCAACTCCGACTTTTAAACAACTTCTTGCCCTTCGAAACCAGGAAAACATTATTCTTCTCTCTCGTACTTCCTATACTCGATTATGCTGACGTAGCCTATATGGGTCTCACAAACACACAGCTGATGAAACTGGAGCGGTTACAAAATGCAGGTGTACGATTTGTCTACAACTTAAGGAAATATGATCATATAAGTCAATTCAGGCAAAAGATGGGATTGCTACCCATCAAACAACGTCGAATTTGGCATCTTCTTTTACTGGGGTTCAAGGTGTTGAGGTCCCGCGAGCCTGAATACCTTTTTGATGGTCTTAGTCTTCTGGGAGATGGGGTCCGTCAGACAAGGGCACTCTATAACTTGACCTTGAGGATACCACTCCACTCGACCAATGTTTGCTCGAATAGCTTCACAGTTCTGTTTCCCCGGCTCTGGAATCGCCTCCCTCCGGATATCGTTCGGAAGGTAACTTACCTTTCATTTAGGTTTTTCCTCAGGAGATATTTAAGTGCTTCACCCATCACACTTACTTGATACCCATGTTTAATATGGTCCCTTTCTTCGGCGACGTCTATCCTTCTCCTTCCCATTCCCCTTTCTCCCTATTTTGGAGCAGGTTGAACTGAATTTAAGTTAGGTCAGGTATTCTTGTTTTTAGATATAAGTTTCTTTAATAGATTATTTCTGGTTGGCAGGAAGAAATTGCATGGCGATATGTCCACCTTTTGCACAATTCTATAAAAATGTATGAAACTTGTTTTAATGCAATAAAGAGTTCAATAATAATAATAATAATAATTTCCCTATAATTCCCCATTTTGAAAAACGTTAGCAGAATATTCCGTATCCAGGAATACCTTGTCAATTTTGGGCATAGTAAGGATAAGCTGGATCATAATTCGACTTAAATAGAGGTTTTCATTTAAACAAATTTTTTTCGATGAAAGTACGAAACGAAAGAATTTTTTGGTGGATATGCTGTTAAAAATACATTATGACTTCGACAACAATTCCTGAATGTTGCACCATTCTATCGTTAAAGCATACTGAAAGTTGGAAATCTTGGAAAATTCAATGTCATGTCACCAGAGTCACATGTTACTTGATGGGGAATCCATGCCGTTTTTTAAGAAACCAAGTTTTTAGCTCTTATAATATGAGAATATTTCATTTTAATTAATTATTTATTTATTTATTTATTTATTTATTTATTTATTTATTTATTTATTTATTTATTTATTTATTTATTTATTTATTCATTATTATATACTCAAAATTTTTCGGTTTTCCGGTTAAGACATTGAAAATGAAATTCATGAAGTAGATAGTAGTGCTCCGTATAATTAGGGTGAAAATAAAAAATAACGATTCTGTACTTATATATAGGAACCTACATGGATTTCTGCATATACATCAGAGTCGTTAAATCTATTCAGGGACATTCTTTCTATAGTTTTTATTTCCTCAGGAAAAACGTGTATACCATCTACAACGTGAATGTAAATGATGAAAAAGAATTCTCTAGGAATTATTAATTTTGAAATATTGTTTGGAGCAGCGAGATTTCAAACAAACTTAAGAATTGAAATACTAATGCGCTTCAATACTTGCTTATCCAGATAGTTATTATCTGTATCGATAACTTATACTTTTCAATTGTTGATATTTCATCATTTCATAATATCAGAAACGTTTGAAAAAATAAACAGTAATATAGTATATTCTTTCTGTAAGAAAAATACTCTGGACAATTATCATATAAATTCGCATATGTTTCATAAACTCATAATTTTATAAAACACTCTATAATTTCAGGTATTTTTAGTGTTAGGCTCAAGTATCACAAAATAACAAAATATTTTATATGTTCTTTTTAGGTATCATAAATAATGGATTGAACACAATAAGTAAATATCGCAGGAATTTGGACAGGTTGAAAAACAATCTCTTATGAATTCGCCAACGTATCGGAACTATTTTGTTCCTTTCTCAAGGCTCATCATTCAACTAATAAAAGTAACACTTTAAAATTGGTCATAGGAAGTTAAGGATAAATCAACAATCAGTCCGACGTGTGACAGTTAAATTGAACGAATGTAATACGTTGATTCCATAGAAATTTTAAGTCACAGCAATCTAATATCGAATCAGACGACGGAACGGCAATTGGGTGGTGGGGTGCTAGGGAGGGATGGTAGAGGGGCTATATAACAGCAGAGTAGATGTACAAAGTATTCAGTTGTGAATGTGCTTCGTGCTGCAAATATTGTGTTGTGGTTTACATTTTTTAACTTTGATACTATCGAATTTTATCGTTTCATACTTAAATATTTTTTTCATTGTGGAAGACGAGATGGACAGAAAGAAGATCTTGAGAATTGGATTGGAAAAATTGAAGTCTAAACAAATTGACTTGAGGAGAACAGTTCAAATCAGGAATTTTCTGAAGTCACATGTAGGAGAACGAAAAAGAGGAAAAGTTCCGCAGAAAAAATCCGACACTCAGGCTGCAAGAAGAGAAGGTTATCAAGATGAACATAGTCAAAAGGTCGTGAAGAAAATAAATTCCGATGTTGGAGAAAAAAAGCAGTATGTGTCGAACGGAAATCTGAGAAAACGCTTGACGAGGTCTTTCATTCTGAAAGAGATTCTGAATATGACATCTATAAGAAGAAAAGAAGATCCTAATATCAAACTTTTCAATGTGAATGACTACATTGAGATTTTTAGGAAGAAGGAGAAACCTATAAAATGAAAACTTTTGTAGGATTTGTAACTCCAGACCGCGCTCTATATTCAAAATGAAATATTACCTTCGAAAAAAATTGAAAATTGTTAGATGTAGAGAAAAGACATCAGTACTGTTTTAAGTACTATGCGTAACAGACTGAACGCTCCTTGACCTGCGATCAAGAAATAGAAAATTCATAATATTGGAGTGCAAGTCTGATATTTGAATTTACAGCATATTCTTAATGAAACATTAATTTTGAAAACAAATAAAAATTGATAGGGGATCATAAAAGTTACCAGTTAATACTGTTTCAAGTACTATGCAAAAAAAAATCCACTGAACGCTTCTTGACCTGCAATCAAGCAATAGGTTATGTATGAATTCAGAGTGCAAGTCTGATATAATGAATCATTTATGATATAGAGTGTATTCTAAATGAAACATTAGGTTTGAAAAAAAATTAAAAATTGTTAGGTGTACTCAAAAGACAAAGTTAGGTCCCGTTCCAAGTATGGTATAAAAAAAATTAAAAATTCAAAATATGACCAGATATACTAATTATCAGTAAAAATTAAGTAGGAGGATATCAAATAAGTGAGCCTTCGAATAAGGGCGATAAATAAACGAAATCAACTCAGATATATGAAAACCAACAACTGTTGATTTGTTTGTCCACTTTTATATCAATGTGTATTATGTTCCTGAATTAATTTCGTTTGTTTTGAGTTATTTCATCCTCTCATTTATTGAGACATTGGTTCACTATAACCAGGATAATTTCCAATCCTGCTTTTTTTTGTCATTCAAGAACATTGTTTTAGGGATTCATCTACTATTTATAATAATAATAATAATAATAATAATAATACAGAGATCTCGTGGAACAAACCAGAAGACAGTGGAAGCTGAAAGATATAAAGACCATCCCTATTGTCATTTCATCTACAGGCCTGATACCGAAGAAATTACTAGAGAACTTGAGAAAACTTCAGTTGGACGAAAATATTTATAAAGTCATGCAGAAGGCGGTACTGCTCGGAACGGCGAGAACTGTACGCAAGTACATGGGGAATGCAGAGGAACACCGTCTGCTCCGACAGGAAGTGCGGGTGGAGCAGGAATCCAACCTACAGCAGGGAGCCGAGGAGCGACCCGAACCCGACCACCACCACGAGCCCGAAAACCTGGAAAGGGCTCCAACAGAGCTTAATCCTTTTGATATCTGAGATATCTGGGATAAGTGAATTTTCCTCTGGAGAGGAGTGTGAAAGCCGCAAGGCTAAAGTCATATGTTTATTAATTCCAAGAAATTACACCAAATAAGATATAAAAATGGAATAAGTCAAAAAACATATTGAACAGGAATCAAACAGACAAAATATTAACATACCTATCTCCTACAGTACGAAATGAATTCAGATAAACTGTATGGCTCTGATTTCAAAATAAAACAATATAAAGATTTCTTAAAATCCTCATCGCAAGTGATCATTCTAATAGTTTTTGGTAGAGCATTGTACATAGATATTGCCATACATTCAACAGTTCTCTCCCTTAGTATTGTCCTATGAATAGGTACATTATAAGGAAACATTCTTCTGGTGTTATTAACATTTTTGTAATCCTCAAAATAATGAATTCGTTTTCTAAAAAAAAGTAAGAGCCTATATACATATAATCCATAGACAGTGAGTATATTATTTTTTTCGAAATTTCCTATACATGATTCTCTATAACTCAAACGTAACATAGTACGCAATGCCCTTTTTTGAACAACGAAAATATTTTCCACATTTGATGAACTACCCCCAAAAATTATTCCATATGAAAGTATGGAATGAAAATTTGCAAAATAGACAAGTTTGAGCACATCGACATTCACTTGACCAATTAACATAAATAATGTGTAACATGCAGAGCTTAATCTGGTCTTAAGTTGTTCTGTATGAGGTCCCCACTTTAATTGACTGTCAAGAACTATACCCAAAAATTTCACATTATCTTCAACCACAACAGAGCTATCAAGAATATCCACAGTTTCAGGAAAATCTAATTTGGAATTATCACTATGAAAAATCATACATTTAGTCTTCTCAATGTTTAGGACAAGATTATAATTACATAACCAAGTTTTTACCGAGTTAACCACAATATTGCAAACATCAACAGCGTATGGAATACATGACGATCGGGTCAAAATATTTGTATCATCTGCAAATAATCTCATTGAGGTAGTATCCTGGGACGGCATTGTAGACTTAACTGAAAGAGCATGATTTGTTTCAATGCTTTTAGTCAAAACAGCTGGTGATTTTACTTCAGTCCGAGATGAGGGTATATTCTTCATCATCCTCTCAATTAGAGGTTCACATTCACTTTTGATCGCCTTAGGTAGAGAATTAACATAAATTATGAACAATAAAGGACCAACAATACTACCCTGAGGGAGTCCTAAAATTGTTTCAATTTCATCCGAGACAAAGGTTTCACCATCAGCCTCCAGAACTACCCGTTGTTTTCTGGACTTCAAATAGCTCTCTATGAGTTTGAGTTGACTATCTCTGATATCACAATTATCGAGTACTTCCAAAAGCTTCCGATGATCAACACAGAAAGCCTTCGAAAGGTCCAAAAACAGTGCCATAGGAATTTGTCCTTGCTCCAGAGCAAGAACAATGTCATTTATGAGCTCAAAAATAGCGGTTTCAATATTTTTATTTTTAACAAAACCATGTTGACATCCAGAAATAACATTGAATTTACGAAAACAATTGGACATTCTATTGCTTAAAATCTTTTCAAAAACTTTAGAAAATGAAGAGAGGATGCTTATGGGCCTATAGTTGTTAAGTTCATCTTTGCTACCTTTTTTATGTAGGGATTTGACTATAGTAATCTTCAGATTATCCGGAAAAATACCCTCCGTGAAAGAACGATTGATTATAAAAGCGATGAAAACCGCAATTAACAAGCCTGGCGATGTTGCAGCCCAAATAGGTTTCATAAACATAAAACGCGAGGTCCGTCAAGAAATAAGAAAAATCAAGGACAACTGGTGGAAAGAAAAAGCTAGAGAAATACAAGCTTACGCCGATAACCATGACTACAGGCGTTTTTTCGAAGCTATTAAAACTGTTTACAGTCCAAGCAGAAAAGCAAGCTTTCCTATAAGAGATGCTCATGCAGCTATTCTAACTGATGATAGAAAAATTCTCGAAAGATGGAAGGAGCATTACTCACAGGTCTTGAATCAAAATAACGACTCGGATTTATCCATTTTAGAACTGCTTCCCGCGTATAGTCCGATGACATCGCTTGATGACGAAATTTCAATGTCGGAAATCATAAGCGCGATTAAAAATATGAAAAATGATAAGTCCCCTGGTCTAGACGGCATTCCGGCGGAGATATTCAAAGCCTTGGATGAGGACATTGTCAATAGTCTCCTATTACTATTCCGCAAGATCTGGGAACAGGGAGATGTGCCACAAGACTTCAGAGACGCTTTAGTTATCAACCTCTATAAGAACAAAGGCGATACGTCGAATTGCAACAATTACAGGGGCATATCGTTGCTTAATGTGGCCGGTAAAATTCTCTCGAAGATTATGGCTAATCGTCTGGTTCCACTCTTAGAGAGGCTTTTACCTGAATCCCAGTGCGGCTTTCGACCAAATCGAGGTACGGTGGACCTAATTTTTACACTTCGACAGCTACAAGAAAAGGCCCGTGAACAACAATCAAGGATTTATACAGCCTTCATCGATTTAAGCAAGGCATTCGACTCGGTGAATCGGAGAGCGCTCTGGAAAATCATGGCACGTCTAGGAGTACCCGAAAAATTCCTAGCAGTGTGTAAAAGCCTTCATACCAACAACACCGCTAGAATACAGCATAATGGCTCTACAACCGACCATTTCTCAACCAACTCTGGAATAAAACAAGGCTGCGTATTAGCGCCTTTACTGTTCAATATTTTCGCCATAGCTGTATCGATAATTGCTGACATGAGCATGCCCGTAAGAGGTGTTGGGATAAGATTCAGATTTGATGGAGGCCTGTTTAACCTGAAGCGGATCAGAGCAAAAACCCGTACCAAGTTTATCACGGAACTTCAATATGCAGACGACTGTTCACTCATCGCTAGCAGCTCAGAGGATCTACAGATAATGATGGACACCTATAAACATATATACGAAGCTTTAGGCCTTAGACTCAATATTGACAAGACCAAAATTCTGGTAAGTCCGCCAGAAAGCCTTCAAACAGATATCAGCCTGGACAATGAAACTCTAGAACAGGTTGAGCAGTTCAAATACTTGGGAAGCTTCATAAATACTAGGGCTAACCTTGACACGGAAATACACAACCGTATCAATTCGGCATCACGGGCATTCTGGAAGCTGAAGGACAGAGTGTTCCAAAATCACGACCTCAATCTGAAGACCAAGACAGCTGTTTACAGAGCAGTGGTCCTCCCAACGCTTCTTTACGGAAGCGAAAGCTGGACTCCCTACAGGCGACATATTAAACAGCTTGAACAGACGCAGCAACGTCATCTAAGACAGATAATGCACATCAGATGGTTCCACAAAGTTTCGAATGCAGAAGTCTTGCAGCGCGCGAGTTGTACAACAATTGAGACTCAAGTAACGAGGGCCCGACTCAGATGGAGCGGCCATATTCTGAGGATGCAAGACACAAGACTCCCCAAAATAGCTCTATACGGCGAACTCACTGAGGGAGCCCGGAAACCAGGAGGCCAGTATAAGCGGTTTAAGGATACACTACATCAATCCCTAAAATCAGTTAATGCTAATCATAACTGCGAACAACTAGCGTTAGACAGGTCACAGTGGAGGTCTTTGGTCCACAGTTATAGTGGAGAATCGAGAAGGATACAGCGGCGGCCAGATCTGGTTGGAGACTATCCATGCCCTGAGTGTGGAAGGATCTGCAGGTCACGGTTGGGTCTCTTTAATCACAGGAGGGCACACAGTCGCAACTAGCACTAAGAAGTTACAAGTCTTTTCGAATTTTTTTTTTTTTTTTTTCTTCTTCTTTTTGTAGATTCATTCCCGGTAACGGGAAACAGCAATGAATGAATGAATGATTATAAAAGTTAATGGTTCAATGATAAAGTCTATCGATGCTTTTATCACTTTCATCGGTATCTCATCATGGCCCCATGATGTATTGGTTTTCAAAGATTTCACAACTTGTACAATTTCGTCCTGCGTAATATCAAACATGAAAAAAGAATTATCAAGTTTGCTCTGAGAATTAGGGATAATAGACATCATATTTCTTCGGAAATTGATGAATGGGGACCTGGAAAGTATCTTCATCACCTCCAGACTGAATATTTACGCTCCAATAAGGAGGATTAGGCAATTTGACATCTTTCACATACCGAAGAGACAAACCAATAGCGCTATGAACTCTCCTGTTCATAGAATGCTCAGTCAATGTAACAGCTTTAAAGAAGTAATTGACCCATTTTTTCTCAGCACAATTTCTGTCAAGTCAAGGCTAAAGAATTATTTCATCACATCTTACCATTGATCGCGGTATTCTGACTTTCGGCCAACATGGATGATGTATACTGTTGTGGTGGTTTTTTCTTTTTATATTGAATACGTAATTTTAATTCTCCAGCATTTTTTTTTTGCTTTTTCTAAGGTACTTCTATTTTTTTTTTTTTAAATCTAAATTGTGACCATTTTTTGGGTATTTAATTACCTGTATGTGTCCTGATTAACAATAAACAATAAACAATAGATCTGGTTAAACCTTCAGTTAATTTAACTGGAATATTTGCAAAAAATGTATTGAACCGATTTGCCAGAGCTGAGTGGTCGCTTTGACCAAGAGATACCTCGTTATGAACTTTATTCTTGGTTAGAGAATTAATAATCCTCCACGAAGCTTTGGATTTATTTTCAGAATTTACAATGATCTCGTTGAAATATTCTCTCTTCGTTGTGGTCAAAAGAGAATCATATCTCCTTTTAGTGGACCTATAGACATCCCTGAATTCTGGTTTACAGAATGATATAACATAAAGTTTGTCTAGGGTATCTTTCGGTTTTTTAATTTCGGGAGTTTGTCTAAAAACACCAGGAGAAACCAGTCGAATAGCAACTTTAGGAAAACACAGCTCAAAAATTTCCGAAAAACGTTGGTGGAAAACATTCCAAAGTTGACTAGGATCAAGTTTGCTGCCGTAATCACCATCCCATTCCATCAGTGACAGTTCCCGTAAAAACCTCTCAATTGATTTGTCATTTATAATTCTTTTCTTTACAAATTTATTCTTCATTTTGTCACCGCAAATCAATGTGGAGAGAAACTTCAATCCTGAATGATCTGAGATGTGGTACTCAACTACATTAGTATTACCGCTAAGGGAGGTGAACACATTGTCTATACAAGAGCCAGACACAGGACGTGTTGGCTTAAAATTTGTAATTCTGACATTGAAATTCTCCAACAAAGACAGAAATTCTCTAACATCAGAAGAAGAAGACAGAATATCTAGGTTAAAATCTCCTACCAGAATATAGTCAGATGTCTCCGACAAGCAACGCTCAAAAATTTCTCTTAGGCATTCGAGGAACTGTACAACATCGGCTAATGGCGGGGTATTAGGCCTATAGATACAAATAATAAGCATTTTACAGTTTTCCATATACAAACTGGCAGCACAACATTCAATGACATTAGGAATACTTAGTGAATTATAATCTTGCCTATCAGTACACTTCAGATCTTCCTTGCAGTAAATTGCAGTTCCACCATGTCTTCCTTTCAAACGGCAAAAACTTGAAACAAGCTTGTAACCCTCCAACATGCCGGCTTCGAGTTCATCTTTGGATTTCCAATGCTCAGTTATCGCCACTATGTCTGCACCCTCTTCCAGAGCCATCAAGTGCAGCTTATTGAGAGCAGTACCCAGAGACTGGACATTCTGAAGGAGAAGGCAAAAATGACGCTTTGCAGCACAATGCTCCGATACAGCTCTGTGTCAACGCTGTCTTCACCAAACTTTTAGGAATGTTCGTAAACAAAGATACCACGTCCAGAGATATGAGCACATAATCATCTGGTACCTCGATCAGTCTCAGCTCCTCCACCAAAGTATGCGAGTTCTTGACATTATATACTTACATTAACATTATTGATCAACTCAATTTAATGTATCGATTTCTCGTTGATGATCAGACTTAGACATTGCAGTTTCACCTCGGGCCTATTTCTCTGTACTCTCGCGTCTTCTCTTTAAAATTCAGTATTCTAACCTTCGCGTTTTCTGATAGAAAAAGGAGGCTCTCGCAATCAATTTTCAATTGATTGCCCTATCACTGTGTAACCGTTGTGTTGATATTGAATTTATTGAACTCCTCAACGTCTAAGTCTGACATCAAGTGACTTCTCATTTGAACTGCTCTGGACCATCTCTTGTTTTTAATTGGATATTGTCTCTCTGAGTTTATAGATGTTGTTAATATTAGTTGCTTTTTACTGTATTAGCTTCATGCAGGTGACATATTCATTTTATGGTTGTGAATGATTCTTAATAAATGTTTTTATACCATCTCCAACTCAATTATCTTTTAATACAGTCCACTACTCTTTAATTAAAAATCATAACACCCTCGATTTTTTAACACATCTACTATTTATATCCTACAGATAATTGGAAAAATTTGCTCTTTTCAGTTTCACTAGTTATAATGGCGTCATAGATCTAACGCTACGCTACGCACCGTAATTTTTTATATTGTTTTCTCATTATTCCATATGCCAGCTTCAGTACTCTCGCGAATATTATTATTCCAGTTTCAACCTCAAAAAAAAGGCTACTGCAACCAAAATTTTTCGTTATTTTCTCTAATAAATCTCAGCAATCAATTTTAAGAAATTCATGACGGAAGAAAGTAACTTTTTTATTCGGTTTTTCGAAGTTTTCCATGAGCTATATGGATGTGTAGAGGATGTTTCATTAAAATGAATTAATTTCAAAGAAATTACCTGAGCCTGAAACAAAGAACAGTTTACATTGACGAATATAATAGACAGTGTAACGGGGTTTTCCTCGGTGGACTCGAGCGCCAGCTATTCTTTAAGGGAGAATAGCAAACCTACCCTGGCAGCTACTAGCCGGAGACAGGGTTCCCTTGTGTCTAGGGTGTTAGCGACGCACAATGATAGGCAGAATCAACGTTTACAACTTTTATTTGTCGATTCGAAAAAGGGGAACACAACTAGCACTATTACAAAATTCAGTGACTCGAAATCGGTGAGATTTACAGGGCAAAGACTAACGGAATAACACTGGATCCGATCTCAACGGTATACGGGGGTTAACGGAGTTGTTCGCCAGCCAGAACCTGAGACGTACACTTGACGGACAGATATTGGACTTCAGCCAGGTTAGGGGATAAAAGACAGCACAGAAATACGACGGCTCACCTTCAGGCTCGTTCGGCACTCCCCGGGCGTCCGCACCAGCAGAATGCCTCCCTAACCGTAAAGGTGAACACCGGAACGGGGTAAAAAGACGGGAACTGGGGAAAGGGTGCGCCACCCCAAAGTGTCCTCGGTACCCCCCGGGCGTCCGCACCAGCAGGGTACTTTAACGACAGTAGGGGTGAACTAGATAAGACGGGAAATTTCGGGAAAGGGTGAGCCACCCCAAAGTGTCCTCGGTACCCCCAGGGCGTCCGCACCAGCAGGGTACTTTAATGACAGTAGGGGCGGAACTCAGACTCGGGTATGAGAGACGGAAAACTGAAGTTCCAATATTAAAAAAAATATAACGGCGTGTCGTCTTACCTTTGGCTTGGCCACTTGCACTCCCGAATTTCAAAAATCACCCAATATGGTGCACACTAATTACAGAGAGAGAAAAAAAAAAAAAAACTAAAAAATTTATATTCTGAACGGTGAAACCCAAAACTCAAAAAAGAAATCTTCTAATAAAACTCAGCGGCGGAAGGTAAAGCGATTAAGCGTAATTCGAATCTAAGTGCAAATCGTAAGTCGTAAGTGAAGTTAATCATAAGTGAAGTGGCCTGCGGGGGAACATCTGATTTTATACCCACAGGGGGGGTGCGGAAATCAGATGTGCCCGACAGTCGAAATTCGGTAAATTTGCGTCGATGAAGACGTTTTAATTTCGACTTATCTGTGCTAGCAAACCAAAAAACTCGGTTATCTTCCAATTCAGGATGTTTTATACGGTGCGACATCGTTTTTAGGAAATAAAAACGGAATAAAAACGGTACGGTATGTTTACAATTCCGAACGATGTCGGAATCCTGAATTGGAAATTCGAAAAGATTTCTCGGAAATTAATTCGAAACAAAATTATTTAAAAAGGAAAACTAAAATAATTATTCTAAAATGAGGGAATAGGTTTGAAAACCCATTTTCTCATTACATCCCCTCGGCTCCGGTTGAAAAATTGAATCCACGATGAAATAGGGGATTAAATTTTTCACGGTGAAATCTACTAAGTCCGGTTAATGGTTTGACTATTCACGGCAAGACGATTGAGATCGGATTTACAATAAACAAGTTCACCTAATCTACTCCAGGTGGCGTATACTCGGCGAATGCTATCCTGGTTGCTCCCACTCTATGGTCCGCGTTGACGTATGTCCGCCGGTGGTTCTGTCGAAGTTCGGTGTTCTATCAGCTAACCTCCAAAGTCCAATTGTCAAATTTCGCCGGGTGGTTCCAAATTTCGATTTCCATTTCCATCGGTGAAAGAAATGCCGGAAAATAGTGGAAACAGTGCAGGACGGAATCTTCAAAGTGAGTACCATTTCGATTTGTCATTCGTTGTGTTATTTCTGAACCATTTTAGGGTGGACTTCGCAAAGCCGGCTCCGGGCACATGTCATGGGGGTTAACAGTTACCAATATCGTCCAACCAGGGTAGTTTGGAATACTGGACAGCGTCGTTGGCTCCCCCCTGTGACGGTGGTGCAATTCTCCGATGGTGTTGGAGCCAGCAGCAGTTGTAGGTTGCACAAAAAGGAGAGAAAAGCATTTAGTATACTGATATCCTGGAGCAGAGGGATAACAGGGTGTACGGTGGAATTTCGGAAGATACGGTAAGTACGGTCGGTAATTTTAATAAGGAGATACAAATATACTGTTCTATTTCACTTACCGTTCAGGCCAGTTTGTAATATCGGTGTAAGCGGTGTCAGCCTTCTATTGCTATTTTCTATTCGGTTATTGTATTTAACAGTGCCACAGGGGTGAAGTAGAGACAGACAGGACAGGTGTATCTCACTTGTTATTATCGGACCCACAATTAATACAGAAAAATTGAATTAACTGTAACGGTTCTTGTTTTTCCATTGAATTAACGGAATTTTCTGTTGTAGGTGTGTGGGATACCACTTACCCACTGGATGACAGTCAGACGGTCTTGTTTGGTGTCAATAAAGCTGCACAGAACAAACAAAAACTGTACGGAACAGAATCTTCCAACACTGGCAGACCAGGTTAGATCTATCGGTTATGGTGGAATCGCGGAAATATAGGTATGTACATTTTGTCAGTTAATAAGGAGATACAAGTATAAGGCTCTATTTCACTCACCTGGGCACTTATTCAGTGAAAGCAACGGTAGTACCCCATTACTAACCTATTTTCGGTGATGAATATTTTTAACGGTAATAGAGGAGTGAAATAGAGTCAGACAGAACGGATGTATCACTACTATCTACTTCATGAATTTCATTTTCAATGTCTTAACCGGGAAAACGAAAAATTTTGAGTATATAATAATGAATAAATAAATAAATAAATAAATAAATAAATAAATAATTAAAATGAAATATTCTCATATTATAAGAGTTAAAAACTTGGTTTCTTAAAATACGGCATGGATTCCCATCGAGTAACATGTGACTCTGGTGACATGACATTGAATTTTCCAAGATTTCCAGCTTTCAGTATGCTTTAATGATAGAATGGTGCAACATTCAGAAATTGTTGTCGAAGTCATAATGTATTTTTAACAGCATATCCACCAAAAAATTCTTTCGTTTCGTACTTTCATAGAAAAAAATTTGTTTAAATGAAAACCTCTAATTTAGTCGAATTATGATCCATCCTATCCTTACTATGCCCAAAATTGACAAGGTATTCCTGGAAACGGAATATTCTGCTATCGTTTTTCAAAATGGGGAATTATACGGAAATAACTTGATATTAGTCCGAAAGTCACACTAAAACATTTGTAAGGCCTCACTATCTCCAAAATTTAAGACGAAAATCGGAAATTATATTCACGCCCAGTACTAAAAGAAGTTATTAAAAAAAAATAAACAATGCAAGTGACATTCAGTAAAGTGAAAATAAAATATCGCCGAAATAATGTCGAAATTAGACATAGTCAAACTTATGCAAGTTTTTGGCCGTCCAACTTCATTTGCTGTTTAGATTAGATATTTTATGATTTCTATGCTGATCCGGCTATCGAAAATATTCAAAATGATTTTAAAAAGGCCGTTTTATAGAAAAAAGTTTTATTTTGAGATGCTGGGGTTCGAACATAAATCGATAATTAATTGCAATATTTCCGAAAAATGCATCAACAATCAAATATCTTATTTCAAAATACTTCAAAGTTCATGCTAAACAATTCCTTGTTTTCGCAGGTAGTAATTATGACCAAATCGGTCCGTTGCGGGCGGAAACGTTGAGGGATGGTTTATTGTATTGGTTATACTGTACCTGTGTTATTCTGTACCTGTCACCTAGTCAAAGTAACAAATATTTTACTGTATACTTCAATACGTCAATGGTTTTGAATAGGGTTTTTTTTGCTTATCAAGAAATAGTAGTTCCGTAGATCAGTTATGGCACTTTTTTGGTTTCCATGATATTGTTCTGGTTTTTTTTACAGATAAATCCCCTTTGTTTTTGTCAAGAGAAATGAGATTTCGATAATAAAGTATGAACGTTGACTTCTATTCTATCTGTCTATTATATTCGTTAATGTAAACTGTTCTTTGTTTCAGGCTCAGGTAATTTCTTTTGAAACTAATTCATTTTAATGAAACATCCTCTACACATCCATATAGCTCATGGAAAACTTCGAAAAACCGAATAAAAAAGTTACTTTCTTTCGTCATGAATTTCTTAAAATGGATTGCTGAAATTTATTAGAGAAAATAACGAAAAATTTTGGTTGCAGTAGCCTTTTTCTTGAGGTTGAAATTGGAATAATAATATTCGCGAGAGTACTGAAGCTGGCATATGGAATAATGAGAAAACAATATAAAAAATTACGGTGCGTAGCGTAGCGTTAGATCTATGACGCCATTATAACTAGTGAAACTCAAAAGAGCAAATTTTTCCAATTATCTGTAGGATATCCGGAGGCGCTGGATTTATGTTGGGAGAATTGCGGGAAAATCAGTTTCTGAAATGGATATAAAATCTTTTTTGGAGGGTGTACCTGGAAGTGATCAGATAATTGTGAAGAAACTAAACACAGTTGGCCAAAACTCTGCTTTTAGTATTGTTCTCCCATCAGAGGAAGCTCTTGATGAGGTCTTCAGCGATTCTTTTTGGCCGGAAGGTATAGTCTTGAGGGAATTTTCCTTTGATAAACAATTTTTTCAGAAGTCCAGAGAGAATCAATTGATGGCATAGTATCGGAGCATTGTGCTGCAAAGCGTCATTTCTGCCTTCTCCTTCAGAATGTCCAGTCTCTGGGTACTGCTCTCAATAAGCTGCACTTGATGGCTCTGGAAGAGGGTGCAGACATAGTGGCGATAACTGAGCATTGGAAATCCAAAGATGAACTCGAAGCCGGCATGTTGGAGGGTTACAAGCTTGTTTCAAGTTTTTGCCGTTTGAAAGGAAGACATGGTGGAACTGCAATTTACTGCAAGGAAGATCTGAAGTGTACTGATAGGCAAGATTATAATTCACTAAGTATTCCTAATGTCATTGAATGTTGTGCTGCCAGTTTGTATATGGAAAACTGTAAAATGCTTATTATTTGTATCTATAGGCCTAATACCCCGCCATTAGCCGATGTTGTACAGTTCCTCGAATGCCTAAGAGAAATTTTTGAGCGTTGCTTGTCGGAGACATCTGACTATATTCTGGTAGGAGATTTTAACCTAGATATTCTGTCTTCTTCTTCTGATGTTAGAGAATTTCTGTCTTTGTTGGAGAATTTCAATGTCAGAATTACAAATTTTAAGCCAACACGTCCTGTGTCTGGCTCTTGTATAGACAATGTGTTCACCTCCCTTAGCGGTAATACTAATGTAGTTGAGTACCACATCTCAGATCATTCAGGATTGAAGTTTCTCTCCACATTGATTTGCGGTGACAAAATGAAGAATAAATTTGTAAAGAAAAGAATTATAAATGACAAATCAATTGAGAGGTTTTTACGGGAACTGTCACTGATGGAATGGGATGGTGATTACGGCAGCAAACTTGATCCTAGTCAACTTTGGAATGTTTTCCACCAACGTTTTTCGGAAATTTTTGAGCTGTGTTTTCCTAAAGTTGCTATTCGACTGGTTTCTCCTGGTGTTTTTAGACAAACTCCCGAAATTAAAAAACCGAAAGATACCCTAGACAAACTTTATGTTATATCATTCTGTAAACCAGAATTCAGGGATGTCTATAGGTCCACTAAAAGGAGATATGATTCTCTTTTGACCACAACGAAGAGAGAATATTTCAACGAGATCATTGTAAATTCTGAAAATAAATCCAAAGCTTCGTGGAGGATTATTAATTCTCTAACCAAGAATAAAGTTCATAACGAGGTATCTCTTGGTCAAAGCGACCACTCAGCTCTGGCAAATCGGTTCAATACATTTTTTGCAAATATTCCAGTTAAATTAACTGAAGGTTTAACCAGATCTATTGTTTATTGTTTATTGTTAATCAGGACACATACAGGTAATTAAATACCCAAAAAATGGTCACAATTTAGATTTAAAAAAAAAAAATAGAAGTAAGTAAAAAAAATGCTGGAGAATTAAAATTACGTATTCAATATAAAAAGAAAAAACCACCACAACAGTATACATCATCCATGTGGGCCGAAAGTCAGAATACCGCGATCAATGGTAAGATGTGATGAAATAATTCTTTAGCCTTGACTTGACAGAAATTGTGCTGAGAAAAAATGGGTCAATTACTTCTTTAAAGCTGTTACATTGACTGAGCATTCTATAAACAGGAGAGTTCATAGCGCTATTGGTTTGTCTCTTCGGTATGTGAAAGATGTCAAATTGCCTAATCCTCCTTATTGGAGCGTAAATATTCAGTCTGGAGGTGATGAAGATACTTTCCAGGTCCCCATTAATCAATTTCCGAAGAAATATGATGTCTATTATCCCTAATTCTCAGAGCAAACTTGATAATTCTTTTTTCATGTTTGATATTACGCAGGACGAAATTGTACAAGTTGTGAAATCTTTGAAAACCAATACATCATGGGGCCATGATGAGATACCGATGAAAGTGATAAAAGCATCGATAGACTTTATCATTGAACCATTAACTTTTATAATCAATCGTTCTTTCACGGAGGGTATTTTTCCGGATAATCTGAAGATTACTATAGTCAAATCCCTACATAAAAAAGGTAGCAAAGATGAACTTAACAACTATAGGCCCATAAGCATCCTCTCTTCATTTTCTAAAGTTTTTGAAAAGATTTTAAGCAATAGAATGTCCAATTGTTTTCGTAAATTCAATGTTATTTCTGGATGTCAACATGGTTTTGTTAAAAATAAAAATATTGAAACCGCTATTTTTGAGCTCATAAATGACATTGTTCTTGCTCTGGAGCAAGGACAAATTCCTATGGCACTGTTTTTGGACCTTTCGAAGGCTTTCTGTGTTGATCATCGGAAGCTTTTGGAAGTACTCGATAATTGTGATATCAGAGATAGTCAACTCAAACTCATAGAGAGCTATTTGAAGTCCAGAAAACAACGGGTAGTTCTGGAGGCTGATGGTGAAACCTTTGTCTCGGATGAAATTGAAACAATTTTAGGACTCCCTCAGGGTAGTATTGTTGGTCCTTTATTGTTCATAATTTATGTTAATTCTCTACCTAAGGCGATCAAAAGTGAATGTGAACCTCTAATTGAGAGGATGATGAAGAGTATACCCTCATCTCGGACTGAAGTAAAATCACCAGCTGTTTTGACTAAAAGCATTGAAACAAATCATGCTCTTTCAGTTAAGTCTACAATGCCGTCCCAGGATACTACCTCAATGAGATTATTTGCAGATGATACAAATATTTTGACCCGATCGTCATGTATTCCATACGCTGTTGATGTTTGCAATATTGTGGTTAACTCGGTAAAAACTTGGTTATGTAATTATAATCTTGTCCTAAACATTGAGAAGACTAAATGTATGATTTTTCATAGTGATAATTCCAAATTAGATTTTCCTGAAACTGTGGATATTCTTGATAGCTCTGTTGTGGTTGAAGATAATGTGAAATTTTTGGGTATAGTTCTTGACAGTCAATTAAAGTGGGGACCTCATACAGAACAACTTAAGACCAGATTAAGCTCTGCATGTTACACATTATTTATGTTAATTGGTCAAGTGAAATTCGATGTGCTCAAACTTTTTTTTTTGCAAATTTTCATTCCATACTTTCATATGGAATAATTTTTGGGGGTAGTTCATCAAATGTGGAAAATATTTTCGTTGTTCAAAAAAGGGCATTGCGTACTATGTTACGTTTGAGTTATAGAGAATCATGTATAGGAAATTTCGAAAAAAATAATATACTCACTGTCTATGGATTATATGTATATAGGCTCTTACTTTTTTTTAGAAAACGAATTCATTATTTTGAGGATTACAAAAATGTTAATAACACCAGAAGAATGTTTCCTTATAATGTACCTATTCATAGGACAATACTAAGGGAGAGAACTGTTGAATGTATGGCAATATCTATGTACAATGCTCTACCAAAAACTGTTAGAATGATCACTTGCGATGAGGATTTTAAGAAATCTTTATATTGTTTTATTTTGAAATCAGAGCCATACAGTTTATCTGAATTCATTTCGTACTGTAGGAGATAGGTATGTTAATATTTTGTCTGTTTGATTCCTGTTCAATATGTTTTTTGACTTATTCCATTTTTATATCTTATTTGGTGTAATTTCTTGGAATTAATAAACATATGACTTTAGCCTTGCGGCTTTCACACTCCTCTCCAGAGGAAAATTCACTTATCCCAGATATCTCAGATATCAAAAGGATTAAGCTCTGTTGGAGCCCTTTCCAGGTTTTCGGGCTCGTGGTGGTGGTCGGGTTCGGGTCGCTCCTCGGCTCCCTGCTGTAGGTTGGATTCCTGCTCCACCCGCACTTCCTGTCGGAGCAGACGGTGTTCCTCTGCATTCCCCATGTACTTGCGTACAGTTCTCGCCGTTCCGAGCAGTACCGCCTTTTGCATGACTTTATAAATATTTTCGTCCAACTGAAGTTTTCTCAAGTTCTCTAGTAATTTCTTCGGTATCAGGCCTGTAGATGAAATGACAATAGGGATGGTCTTTATATCTTTCAGCTTCCACTGTCTTCTGGTTTGTTCCACGAGATCTCTGTATTATTATTATTATTATTATTATTATTATTATTATAAATAGTAGATGAATCAGTAAAACAATGTTCTTGAATGACAAAAAAAAGCAAGATTGGAAATTATCCTGGTTATAGTGAACCAATGTCTCAATAAATGAGAGGATGAAATAACTCAAAACAAACGAAATTAATTCAGGAACATAATACACATTGATATAAAAGTGGACAAACAAATCAACAGTTGTTGGTTTTCATATATCTGAGTTGATTTCGTTTATTTATCGCCCTTATTCGAAGGCTCACTTATTTGATATCCTCCTACTTAATTTTTACTGATAATTAGTATATCTGGTCATATTTTGAATTTTTAATTTTTTTTATACCATATTTGGAACGGGACCTAACTTTGTCTTTTGAGTACACCTAACAATTTTTAATTTTTTTTCAAACCTAATGTTTCATTTAGAATACACTCTATATCATAAATGATTCATTATATCAGACTTGCACTCTGAATTCATACATAACCTATTGCTTGATTGCAGGTCAAGAAGCGTTCAGTGGATTTTTTTTTGCATAGTACTTGAAACAGTATTAACTGGTTACTTTTATGATCCCCTATCAATTTTTATTTGTTTTCAAAATTAATGTTTCATTAAGAATATGCTGTAAATTCAAATATCAGACTTGCACTCCAATATTATGAATTTTCTATTTCTTGATCGCAGGTCAAGGAGCGTTCAGTCTGTTACGCATAGTACTTAAAACAGTACTGATGTCTTTTCTCTACATCTAACAATTTTCAATTTTTTTCGAAGGTAATATTTCATTTTGAATATAGAGCGCGGTCTGGAGTTACAAATCCTACAAAAGTTTTCATTTTATAGGTTTCTCCTTCTTCCTAAAAATCTCAATGTAGTCATTCACATTGAAAAGTTTGATATTAGGATCTTCTTTTCTTCTTATAGATGTCATATTCAGAATCTCTTTCAGAATGAAAGACCTCGTCAAGCGTTTTCTCAGATTTCCGTTCGACACATACTGCTTTTTTTCTCCAACATCGGAATTTATTTTCTTCACGACCTTTTGGCTATGTTCATCTTGATAACCTTCTCTTCTTGCAGCCTGAGTGTCGGATTTTTTCTGCGGAACTTTTCCTCTTTTTCGTTCTCCTACATGTGACTTCAGAAAATTCCTGATTTGAACTGTTCTCCTCAAGTCAATTTGTTTAGACTTCAATTTTTACAATCCCATTCTCAAGATCTTCTTTCTGTCCATCTCGTCTTCCACAATGAAAAAAATATTTAAGTATGAAACGATAAAATTCGATAGTATCAAAGTTAAAAAATGTAAACCACAACACAATATTTGCAGCACGAAGCACATTCACAACTGAATACTTTGTACATCTACTCCGCTGTTATATAGCCCCTCTACCATCCCTCCCTAGCACCCCACCACCCAATTGCCGTTCCGTCGTCTGATTCGATATTAGATTGCTGTGACTTAAAATTTCTATGGAATCAACGTATTACATTCGTTCAATTTAACTGTCACACGTCGGACTGATTGTTGATTTATCCTTAACTTCCTATGACTAATTTTAAAGTGTTACTTTTATTAGTTGTATGATGAGCCTTGAGAAAGGAACAAAATAGTTCCGATACGTTGGCGAATTCATAAGAGATTGTTTTTCAACCTGTCCAAATTCCTGCGATATTTTACTTATTGTGTTCAATCCATTATTTATGATACCTAAAAAGAACATATAAAATATTTTGTTATTTTGTGATACTTGAGCCTAACACTAAAAATACCTGAAATTATAGAGTGTTTTATAAAATTATGAGTTTATGAAACATATGCGAATTTATATGATAATTGTCCAGAGTATTTTTCTTACAGAAAGAATATACTATATTACTGTTTATTTTTTCAAACGTTTCTGATATTATGAAATGATGAAATATCAACAATTGAAGAGTATAAGTTATCGATACAGATAATAACTATCTGGATAAGCAAGTATTGAAGCGCATTAGTATTTCAATTCTTAAGTTTGTTTGAAATCTCGCTGCTCCAAACAATATTTCAAAATTAATAATTCCTAGAGAATTCTTTTTCATCATTTACATTCACGTTGTAGATGGTATACACGTTTTTCCTGAGGAAATAAAAACTATAGAAAGAATGTCCCTGAATAGATTTAACGACTCTGATGTATATGCAGAAATCCATGTAGGTTCCTATATATAAGTACAGAATCGTTATTTTTTATTTTCACCCTAATTATACGGAGCACTACTATCTACTTCATGAATTTCATTTTCAATGTCTTAACCGGAAAACCGAAAAATTTTGAGTATATAATAATGAATAAATAAATAAATAAATAAATAAATAAATAAATAAATAAATAAATAAATAAATGAATAATTAATTAAAATGAAATATTCTCATATTATAAGAGCTAAAAACTTGGTTTCTTAAAAAACGGCATGGATTCCCCATCGATTAACATGTGACTCTGGTGACATGACATTGAATTTTCCAAGATTTCCAACTTTCAGTATGCTTTAACGATAGAATGGTGCAACATTCAGGAATTGTTGTCGAAGTCATAATGTATTTTTAACAGCATATCCACCAAAAAATTCTTTCGTTTCGTACTTTCATCGAAAAAAATTTGTTTAAATGAAAACCTCTATTTAAGTCGAATTATGATCCAGCTTATCCTTACTATGCCCAAAATTGACAAGGTATTCCTGGATACGGAATATTCTGCTAACGTTTTTCAAAATGGGGAATTATAGGGAAATGACTTTAGCCTTGCGGCTTTCACACTCCTCTCCAGAGGAAAATTCACTTATCCCAGATATCTCAGATATCAAAAGGATTAAGCTCTGTTGGAGCCCTTTCCAGGTTGTCGGGCTCGTGGTGGTGGTCGGGTCCGGGTCGCTCCTCGCCTCCCTGCTGCAGGCTGGACTCCTGCTCCACCCGCACTTCCTGTCGGAGCAGACGGTGTTCCTCTGCATTCCCCATGTACTCGCGTACAGTTCTCGCCGTTCCGAGCAGTACCGCCTTCTGCATGACTCTATAGATATTTTCGTCCAACTGAAGTTTCCTCAAGTTCTCTAGTAGTTTCTTCGGTATCAGGCCTGTAGATGAAATGACAATAGGGATGGTCTTGATATCTTTCAGCTTCCACTGTCTTCTGGTCTGTTCCTCGAGATCTCTGTATTTTGAAATTTTTTCAGTGTGCCTATCTAGAAGATTGTTATTATTTGGAATTGCCACGTCGATGAATAGTGCTCTGTCCTCATCCTTATTGAGCAATATGAGGTCTGGTCTATTGTGGGTTATTTTTCGGTCTGTGAGAACCGTGCGATCCCAGTAGAGCTTGTGATGGTCGTTTTCCAGCACAGCATCCGGATGGTAATTGTAATAAGGAACCTTTTTGAAGTTAGAAGTTGGTGTTTTAGTGCCAATTCTTGGTGAAGAATCTTGGCAACAGCATCATGTCTATTTTTGTACTCCGTGCCCGCGAACTTCTGACATCCCCCGGTGATGTGCTGGATAGTTTCATGTGTCTCACAGCCATAACGACAGCTATCGTCCGCCACTGAGGCATCCTTGGCGATGTACTTCATGTAATTTCTTGTTGGAATCACCTGATCCTGGATGGCGAGCATGAAGCCCTCTGTTTCAGGAAACAACCTTCCGGAAGTCAACCAGCAGTTCGACGCAGATATGTCGACGTAATCATGGTTGACCTCATTCTGGTGCCTCCCATGCAAAGGTTTGCCAATCAGTTTCTGCATTTTACTTTCTGCAGAGTGTTCGACGGTTTCCAAGTGATCCTGTTGTAGCTTTAATGGTGTAGAACTATCAGCAACACAAACTACTCGATGGAGTTCTGACGAAGCTGCCTTGCTCAAGAAATATTTTCGAAGTCCTTCAATTTCCTGGGACATACGGTTGGACAAATCAACAATTCCTCTACCCCCAAGATGTCGTGGCAGCTCGGTCCGTTCTATTGAGCTTTTGGGGTGATGTTTATTGTGTTTAGTCAGCATCGTCCTTATTCTTCTCTGTAAAGCTGCTAAATCGGTGGTCGTCCAAGAGATAATACCAAATGAATAGCTCAGCGCCGAGCAAGCGTAGGTGTTAATCGCTTTTATCAGATTCTTGCTGTTAAGACCAGTTCTCATTATCCTCCTCAATCTTCGGGTGAACTCCTCCGCTAATTCTTTCTTCATCTGGGTGTGATTGATTTTTCTTGCCTGTTTTATGCCTAGATACTTGTATGTGTCTCCTTCCTTTAATGCTTCAATTTCTGCACCTTCCTTGAGTTTGAACGAACCATCTTCTATTTTCCCTCTCGTTATGTTAAGCAGTCGACATTTTTCAAGTCCAAACTTCATTTTGATGTCTTCCGAGAATCCTTCCACCATTTTCAGCATCAGTTGCATTTGTTTTTTGGTAGATGCGAAGATTTTCAAGTCGTCCATGTAAAGGAGATGATTCAGTTTCATCATAGTTCTACTGCCGCTCTTGATGGAAAATCCGTAGTCCGTAGAATTCAATCTATGAGACAAGGGATTCAGGGCCATGCAGAACCACAGAGGGCTCAGCGAGTCTCCTTGGAAAATTCCGCGTCTTATTGGAATAGGTCCTGTTGTAATGGAGCAATCTGCTGCTTTCATTTGAAGACTAGTACGCCAGGTTGACATGGCGTTTTTCAGGAACTTAACAATATTGGGATCCACCTTGTAAATCTTCAAGATCGTCAAGAGCCATTCGTGAGGTATAGAATCGAATGCCTTTTTGTAGTCTATGTACGCAGCGTAAAGATTCCTTCGCTTGGAGAACGCTTGATTGCAGATAACTGAATCTATTATTAGTTGTTCTTTGCATCCTCGGCTGTCTTTGGTGCATCCTTTCTGTTGCATGGCGATGATGTTATTCCTTTCGCAATGGTTGTGAATTCGGTTTGAAATGCACGATGTGATTAATTTGTACATCGTTGGAAGACATGTGATTGGTCGGTTTTTGGATGGGTCTTCTGTATTCCTTTGGTCTTTAGGTAACAAGAATGTTGTGCCATGTGTAAGGAATACTGGCATTCTTTCAGGATTTTCAATGACATCATTTATTGCGGAGGTCAATTTGTCATGCATGATCCAAAGTTTCTTGATCCAGAAGTTCTGTAATCCATCAGGCCCAGGTGCTTTCCAGTTGTGCAGTCCTCTGATAGCTGAATTTACTTCTTCAATTGTGATCATGTCATGCTGCATCGGCTCATATTTTATAGCTTCAGATTTTTCATCCTCAATCCATCCGGTATCTCCATTGAAGTGAGGTTTCGTTGATAATTGTTCGGTCCAGAATTGTTCAATGGCTTCCTTTGGTGGTAACTTTCCATTCTCTCCATCCGACGATGTGAGTGACCGGTAGAAAGATTCTTCCGACTTTTCGAATGAATTATTGTCTCTTTTCCGGCTATAATTGCTTTTATATCTCCTCAGGCGTTCTGCATACAGACTTAATTTTTGCTTCAGAGTGTCGAGGCAATGGTGAGCTGTAGCATTCTCCGTCTCTCGTTCTGTGTGTGTCCTGTTTCTATCCATGATCTCTTTGGCAGCTTTCACAACCTTTCTTCCTCGATTCCCGTTCAAGTACTCCGTCAGTCGTCCAATGTCTCTTCTTAGCCTTTCTGTTTTGTGTTGAAGACGTTTCTGCCATGCGGGCGCGTGTAATTTGTGTAATTTTGGACCATCATTGCTCGTTCGGCGAATTTTTGCCCCTATGGTTTTCGCTGTCGTTAGCGCTGCACAGTGAAAAACTAGATGCAGATATTCCAATGAACTTCCGTTCTGTAGGTATTCAGGTAAAACGTCCTTATTCAAGATGTCGATTATAAGTGACAGTTTCTTGGATGTATTGAGCCGTGGAGGTGCTACTCGATGAAGAGGATCTGTTCCTTCCAGTGCGGCAAAGTATCTCCTCATGTCAGAGTCAACTTGTCGGCGGAGCTCTTCCCTATCGTCCTGGTGTTCAGGCTCACTTGCGTTGCAAGATGGACTTTCAGTATCAGTTTCTTCTGCCTGTTGTTGCCCAGGCATGTGAATTTCATCAGAGATGTTGATGTTATTCTCTATTGCAGGCGGACTCTGAAGTTCTCGTTTAATTGCGTCTATTCGGGCCGTTGGTATTAGTTCATTCCTCAGAATTACGCGGTACTGGTCTGCCACTCGTTGTTCTGTGACATTGAGATTTGGGTAGGCGTTGCAGAATTCCTCATGGAGCCTTTTCCTATAGTTGTTCGTGTTCTGCCCTAGTCCCGTGATGGAGTTATATATGCGCACTATAGTTTCATTCATGGACGTTGTCCACTTCATGCGCTTTCTAACTAACCCCGCTTGGGTGAGCACTGGCTGAATATCCTGCGCAGCACCTTCAGCGGTTCGAGTCGGCGATTGAATTGGACTCGTTGGTTGCTGTTGTTGCTTTGGAGCTGTAGCTTCTTTTGCAGCAGGAGCCCGCTTCCTCAACATCCTGCCACCGACGTCCCGCATGCTGTCATGTCCAGCGCCGGCTCCAGACATGCCCTGACGATCCTCAGGCAGCGACTTGTTTCCGAGGCTTCTCGTGATCACCATTTTCATGGGTTTGTGCTCCCCTTTCTCGGTTTGGGTGAGGGGTAGAGAAATGAGAGCAGAAAGAGCACCCCTATTAAGGATGTGAAAGAGAGAGGAAAAAGGAATGGGACTGCGGACAGCAGGCCTGGCTGGCTGCACCGTCTACGTCGTTACGATGGCTGCCGGGCAGGCCATCTACTAGATAGCTGCCAGACAGGCCAGACATTATTATTATTATTATTATTGAACTCTTTATTGCATTAAAACAAGTTTCATACATTTTTATAGAATTGTGCAAAAGGTGGACATATCGCCATGCAATTTCTTCCTGCCAACCAGAAATAATCTATTAAAGAAACTTATATCTAAAAACAAGAATACCTGACCTAACTTAAATTCAGTTCAACCTGCTCCAAAATAGGGAGAAAGGGGAATGGGAGGGAGAAGGATAGACGTCGCCGAAGAAAGGGACCATATTAAACATGGGTATCAAGTAAGTGTGATGGGTGAAGCACTTAAATATCTCCTGAGGAAAAACCTAAATGAAAGGTAAGTTACCTTCCGAACGATATCCGGAGGGAGGCGATTCCAGAGCCGGGGAAACAGAACTGTGAAGCTATTCGAGCAAACATAAGTCGAGTGGAGTGGTATCCTCAAGGTCAAGTTATAGAGTGCCCTTGTCTGACGGACCCCATCTCCCAGAAGACTAAGACCATCAAAAAGGTATTCAGGCTCGCGGGACCTCAACACCTTGAACCCCAGTAAAAGAAGATGCCAAATTCGACGTTGTTTGATGGGTAGCAATCCCATATTTTGCCTGAATTGACTTATATGATCAAATTTCCTTAAGTTGTAGACAAATCGTACACCTGCATTTTGTAACCGCTCCAGTTTCATCAGCTGTGTGTTTGTGAGACCCATTTAGGCTACGTCAGCATAATCGAGTATAGGAAGTACGAGAGAGAAGAATAATGTTTTCCTGGTTTCGAAGGGCAAGAAGTTGTTTAAAAGTCGGAGTTGATGCAAGATACAGAAGACTCTTGAACTGATAGAAGCAATCTGATTATTCCAGGATAGAGTTTCGTCCAATAAGATACCAAGGTTTCTAACCTCATTGGAGTAGGGAACAACAACATCGTTGAGGACAATTTTATTATTTACTTTGTCGATCAAACCCAAGTTTCGTTTAGTACCGATAATGATCGACTTAGTTTTGGTAGTATTTAGAGTCAGACCTAAGCTCTCAGCGACGACAGACAGTCGTAAGAGATTCCTGTTTAAATTTTCGATACTAGCCGAGAAATCTTCAACGGAAGTGTGGATATATATTTGTAGGTCATCTGCGAAAAGGTGAAATTTAATGTCCAAGGAATCAGTCCGTGAGGAGACGTAAATAGAGAATAAAAGAGGACCCAACACGCTCCCCTGCGGAACACCTGAAAAAACAGTCACCCAATCAGAGGAGCTGCCATCTATCTCAACGGATATTTCGCGATCCTTCAGATAAGAGTAGAAGAAGGCTATGGTATGCTCAGCAAAACCCAGCAGACGCAGCCTGGCCAAAAGTATATCGAAGTCGAGAGAGTCGAAGGCCTTACTAAAGTCTAAGAGAACTAAAACAGTGAGTAGTTTATTATCCATGGCCACGCTGATATCATCAGTTATTTTAGTAAGGGCAGTTGTCGTGCTGCGTTTTTGGCGAAACCCCGACTGGTAGCAATTATGAAGATTATTATTATTCAAATAGTTAATAATTTGGCCTTTAATGATCTTTTCAAAAATTTTAGATAGAGTAGGGAGTATGGAAATGGGTCTAAAGTCCCCTGGACTCGTGGGATTTTGGCACTTAGGTATGGGAATGATTTTAGCATATTTCCATGCACTAGGAAAAATGCCAGTTTGAATTGAAATATTGTAGATATGTGAGAGCACAGGAAGAATCTCATTCGCAATGAGCCTCAGAAGGCCCACTCCAATACCATCGGAACCAACTGACCCTGAACCAACCTCTCCCAGAGCAGACTTAACATCGTCTTCATTAATGGGTACAAAATCGAACACACTACCTGGTGGAGAACATGAGCTTAATTTCATCAATGTATTTGTCTTAATACTTTCATTAATCCTAGTACCAGAATTCGCAAAATGCCGGGCAAGCAGAGAGGGATCAAAATTTGCACAAGGTGGGCTGTGCCTCTCGCCCACCCCAACTGAGCGCAAAGTCTGCCAGACCTTCCTTGGTGGTGCGCCATTAAGATTTTCGTGGAGATAATCTCTCTTTGCACTCCTGCACATCCGATTGCAAGTGTTCCTCGCAGTACGATAGTGTTCCCTATTTACTTCGGTAGGATTCGCGATGTAGAAGGCCTTCAACCTGTCACGACATTTCATTGCATTCTTGATCTCTTCAGTTAACCAGGGGCATGGAGAATGTCTAACCTTAATGAGTTTCAGGGGCGCTAATTCGTCGTAGATTTTTAATATTAATTCATTAAAAATAGCCACCTTTGCATCCAAAGTAGGAGCTTGATAAACCGATTCCCAATCAGCAGCCCTCGCAGTTTGAACCAGCCTCGCCAGATCGACACCTCCTAAATTCCGACATTTAATAACTCGAGGCTTAGGTTTAGGGCATTTGAGTTTAAATCCAGCAAACACCAGGTCATGACGAGAAAATTGATAAGCATGCTGTCGTCCACTGGCAACCACTCTGTTAGGTATAGACGTTATAAACAAGTCGAGTAACGTATCACAGGTAGCACTGTGATGCGTGGGCCTGTTATTCACTAGTTTTAGGTTATAGGATTCCAATATGTTCCTCATCGCCCTCGAACGGGCAGAATTCTGAATCATGCAATTATTCATGTCCCCCATCATGATCACATCCGAATAACAAGCAAAAATTTCGTCCAATACAAACTCTAACTCACCAAAAAATAAATAACTTGATATTAGTCCGAAAGTCACACTAAAATATTTGTAAGGCCTCACTATCTCCAAAATTTAAGACGAAAATCGGAAATTATATTCACGCCCAGTACGAAAAGAAGATATTAAAAAAAAAATAACCAATGCAAGTGACATTCAGTAAAGTGAAAATAAAATATCGCCAAAATAATGTCGAAATTAGACATAGTCAAACTTATGCAAGTTTTTGGCCGTCCAACTTCATTTGCTGTTTAGATTAGATATTTTATGATTTCTATGCTGATCCGGCTATCGAAAATATTCAAAATGATTTTAAAAAGGCCGTTTTATAGAAAAAAGTTTTATTTTGAGATGCTGGGGTTCGAATATAAATCGATAATTAATTGCAATATTTCCGAAAAATGCATCAGCAATCAAATATCTTATTTCAAAATACTTCAAAGTTCATGCTATACAATTCCTTGTTTTCGCAGGTAGTAATTATGACCAAATCGGTCCGTTGCGGGCGGAAACGTTGAGGGATGGTTTATTGTATTGGTTATACTGTACCTGTGCTATTCTGTACCTGTCACCTAGTCAAAGTAACAAATATTTTACTGTATACTTCAATACGTCAATGGTTTTGAATAGGGTTTTTTTTGCTTATCAAGAAATAGTAGTCCCGTAGATCAGTTATGGCACTTTTTTGGTTTCCATGATATTGTTCTGGTTTTTTTTACAGATAAATCCCCTTTGTATTTGTCAAGAGAAATGAGATTTCGATAATTAAGTATGAACGTTGACTTCTATTCTATCTGTCTATTATATTCGTCAATTTAAACTGTTCTTTGTTTCAGGCTCAGGTAATTTCTTTGAAATTAATTCATTTTAATGAAACATCCTCTACACATCCATATAGCTCATGGAAAACCGAATAAAAAAGTTACTTTTTTCCGTCATGAATTTCTTAAAATGGATTGCTGAAATTTATTAGAGAAAATAACGAAAAATTTTGGTTGCAGTAGCCTTTTTCTTGAGGTTGAAACTGGAATAATAATATTCGCGAGAGTACTGAAGCTGGCATATGGAATAATGAGAAAACAATATAAAAAATTACGGTGCGTAGCGTAGCGTTAGATCTATGACGCCATTATAACTAGTGAAACTGAAAAGAGCAAATTTTTCCAATTATCTGTAGGATATAAATAGTAGATGAATCCCTAAAACAATGTTCTTGTATGACAAAAAAAGCAGGATTGGAAATTATCCTGGTTATAGTGAACCAATGTCTCAATAAATGAGAGGATGAAATAACTCAAAACAAACGAAATTAATTCAGGAACATAATACACATTGATATAAAAGTGGACAAACAAATCAACAGTTGTTGGTTTTCTTATATCTGAGTTGATTTCGTTTATTTATCGCTCTTATTCGAAGGCTCACTTATTTGATATCCTCCTACTTAATTTTTACTGATAATTAGTATATCTGGTCATATTTTGAAGTTTTAATTTTTTTTATACCGTACTTGGAACGGGACCTAACGTTGTCTTTTGAGTACACCTAACAATTTTTAATTTTTTTTCAAACCTAATGTTTCATTCAGAATACACTCTATATCATAAATGATTCATTATATCAGACTTGCACTCTGAATTCATACATAACCTATTGCTTGATTGCAGGTCAAGAAGCGTTCAGTGGATTTTTTTTTGCATAGTACTTGAAACAGTACTAACTGTTAACTTTTATGATCCCCTATCAATTTTTATTTGTTTTCAAAATTAATGTTTCATTAAGAATATGCTGTAAATTCAAATATCAGACTTGCACTCCAATATTATGAATTTTCTATTTCTTGATCGCAGTTCAAGGAGCGTTCAGTCTTTTACGCATAGTACTCAAAACAGTACTGTTGTCTTTTCTCTACATCTAACAATTTTCAATTTTGTTCGAAGTTAATATTTCATTTTGAATATAGAGCGCGGGCTGGAGTTACAAATCCTACAAAAGTTTCATTTTATAGTTTTCTCCTTCTTCCTAAAAATCTCAATGTAGTCATTCACATTGAAAAGTTTGATATTAGGATCTTCTTTTCTTCTAATAGATGTCATATTCAGAATCTCCTTCAGAATGAAAGACCTCGTCAAGCGTTTTCTCAGATTTCCGTTCGACACATACTGCTTTTTTTCTCCAACATCGGAATTTATTTTCTTCACGACTTTTTGGCTATGTTCATCTTGATTACCTTCTCTTCTTGCAGCGTGAGTGTCGGATTTTTTCTGCGGAACTTTTCCTCTTTTTCGTTCTCCCACATGTGACTTCAGAAAATTCCTGATTTGAACTGTTCTCCTCAAGTCAATTTGTTTAGACTTCAATTTTTCCAATCCCATTCTCAAGATCTTCTTTCTGTCCATCTCGTCTTCCACAATGAAAAAAATATTTAAGTATGAAACGATAAAATTCGATAGTATCAAAGTTAAAAAATGTAAACCACAACACAATATTTGCAGCACGAAGCACATTCACAACTGAATACTTTGTACATCTACTCCGCTGTTATATAGCCCCTCTACCATCCCTCCCTAGCACCGCACCACCCAATTGCCCGTTCCGTCGTCTGATTCGATATTAGATTGCTGTGACTTAAAATTTCTATGGAATAAATGTATTACATTCGTTCAATTTAACTGTCACACGTCGGACTGTTTGTTGATTTATCCTTAACTTCCTATGACCAATTTTAAAGTGTTACTTTTATTAGTTGTATGATGAGCCTTGAGAAAGGAACAAAATAGTTCCGAAACGTTGGCGAATTCATAAGAGATTGTTTTTCAACCTGTCCAAATTCCTGCGATATTTTACTTATAGTGTTCAATCCATTACTTATGATACCTAAAAAGAACATATAAAATATTTTGTTATCTTGTGATACTTGAGCCTAACACTAAAAATACCTAAAATTATAGAGTGTTTCATATAATTATGAGTTTATGAAACATATGAGAATTTAAATGATAATTGTCCAGAGTATTTTTCTTACAGAAAGAATATACTATATTACTGTTTATTTTTTCAAACGTTTCTGATATTATGAAATGATAAAATATCAACAATTGAAAAGTATAAGTTATCGATACAGATAATGACTATCTGGATAAGCAAGTATTGAAGCGCATTAGTATTTCAATTCTCAAGTTTGTTTCAAATCTCGCTGCTCCAAACAATATTTCAAAATTAATAATTTCTAGAGAATTCTTTTTCATCATTTACATTCACGTTGTAGATGATATACACGTTTTTCCTGAGGAAATAAAACTATAGAAAGAATGTTTCTGAATAGATTTAACGACTCTGATGTATATGCAGAAATCCATGTAGGTTCCTATATATAAGTACAGAATCGTTATTTTTTGTTTTCACCGTAATTATACGGAGCACTACTATCTACTTCATGAATTTCATTTTCAAGGTCTTAACCGGGAAACCGAAAAGTTTTGAGTATATAATAATAATAATAATAATAATGTCTGGCCTGCCTGGCAGCTATCTGGTAGATGGCCTGCCAGGTAGCCATCGTAACGACTATGCCACGCCTGCTGTCCGCAGTCCCATTCCTTCTTCCTCTCTCTTTCACATCCTTCATAGGGGTGCTCTTTCTGCTCTCATTTCTCTACCCCTCACCCAAACCGAGAAAGGGGAGCACAAACCCATGAAAATGGTGATTACGAGAAGCCTCGGAAACAAGTCGCTGCCTGGGGATCGTCAGGGCATGTCTGGAGCCGGCGCTGGACATGACAGCATGCGGGACGTCGGTGGCAGGATGTTGAGGAAGCGGGCTCCTGCTGCAAAACAAGCTACAGCTCCAAAGCAACAACAGCAACCAACGAGTCCAATTCAATTGCCGACTCGAACCGCTGAAGGTGCTGCGCAGGATATTCAGCCAGTGCTCACCCAAGCGGGGTTAGTGAGAAAGCGCATGAAGTGGACAACGTCCATGAATGAAACTATTGTGCGCATATATAACTCCATCACGGGACTAGGGCAGAACACGAACAACTATAGGAAAAGGCTCCATGAGGAATTCTGCATTGCCTACCCAAATGTCAATGTCACTGAACAACGAGTGGCAGACCAGTACCGCGTAATTCTGAGAAATGAACTAGTACCAACAGCCCGAATCGACGCAATTAAACGAGAACTACAGCGTCCGCTAGCAATGGAGAATAACACCAACACCTCTGATGAAGTTCACATACCTGGGCAACAACACCCAGAAGACATTGATACTGAAAGTCCTTCTTGCAAAGCAAATGAGCCTGAACACCAGGACGATAGGGAAGAGCTCCACCGACAAGTTGACTCTGACATGAGGAGATACTTTGCCGAACTGGAAGGAACAGATCCTCTTCATCGAGTAGCACCTCCACGACTCAATACATCCAAAAAACTGTCACTTATAATCGACATCTTGAATAAGGACGTTTTACCTGAATACCTACAGAACGGAAGTTCATTGGAATATCTGCATCTAGTTTTTCACTGTGCAGCGCTGACGACAGCGAAAACCATGGGAGCAAAAATTCGCCGAACGAACAACGATGGTCCAAAATTACACAAATTACACGCGCCAGCATGGCAGAAACGTCTTCAACACAAAACAGAAAGGCTAAGAAGAGACATTGGACGACTGACGGAGTACTTGAACGGGAATCGAGGAAGAAAGGTTGTGAAAGCTGCCAAAGAGATCATGGATAGAAACAGGACACACACAGAACGAGAGACGGAGAATGCTACAGCTCACCATTGCCTCGACACTCTGAAGCAAAAATTAAGTCTGTATGCAGAACGCTTGAGGAGATATAAAAGCAATTATAGCCGGAAAAGAGACAATAATTCATTCGAAAAGTCGGAAGAATCTTTCTACCGGTCACTCACATCGTCGGATGGAGAAAATGGAAAGTTACCACCAAAGGAAGCCATTGAACAATTCTGGACCGAACAATTATCAACAAAACCTCAGTTCAATGGAGATACCGGATGGATTAAAGATGAAAAATCTGAAGCTATAAAATATGAGCCGATGCAGCATGACATGATCACGATTGAAGGAGTAAAATCAGCTATCAGAGGACTGCACAACTGGAAAGCACCTGGGCCTGATGGATTACAGAACTTCTGGATCAAGAAACTTTGGATCATGCATGACAAATTGACCTCCGCAATAAATGATGTCATTGAAAATCCTGAAAGAATGCCAGTATTCCTTACACATGGCACAACATACCTGTTACCTAAAGACCAAAGGAATACAGAAGACCCATCCAAGTACCGACCGATCACATGCCTTCCAACGATGTACAAATTAATCACATCGTGCATATCAAACCGAATTCACAACCATTGCGAAAGAAATAACATCATCGCCATGCAACAGGAAGGATGCACCAAAGACAGCCGAGGGTGCAAAGAACAACTAATAATAGATTCAGTTATCTGCAATCAAGCGTTCTCCAAGCGAAGGAATCTTTACGCTGCCTACATAGACTACAAAAAAGCATTCGATTCTATACCTCACGAATGGCTCTTGACGATCTTGAAGATTTACAAGGTGGATCCCAATATTGTTAAGTTCCTGAAAAACGCCATGTCAACCTGGCGTACTAGTCTCCAAATGAAAGCAGCAGCAAAACTATGTGAATTCACTATTGCATGTGTGGCTAGTGCTGTCCTCTGTGTACTTTTCATTCATTCATTCAATCATTGCTGTATCCCGTTACCGGGAATAAATCTACAAAAAGAAGAAGAAGAAAAAAAAAAAAAATCGAACAGACTTGTAACTTCTTAGTGCTAGTTGCGACTGTGTGCCCTCCTGTGACTAAAAAAAGAAAAAGAAAATGTATTCTGTGTTAGTCCCCTTTTTAACCTCGACTCTTATAATAGTCTTCAAATTTACCCACGTAACAGAACTCAACAAAAAATCTTTCTAGATCAACAATTTTGTGACAATATCTGGCGAATGTCCAACTTATTTTTCTCATGTTTGACGATTCAAAAATTTCTTCTTTAAATAGAATAAAATAAGGTGAGTGCTTTGTCATGGCATTCGTCTCCTATGTTAAACGTTAATGTTTACTTGTTTCCCACAGCCTTGAGAAAGGAGAAATGCTTCTCCGAAACGTCGGCAAATTTTGAATAAAATTTTTGAATAATAAGTGTCCAAATTCCTGCTATCTTTCTTCAGTTTGATGAACATGGATGCAAATACTATTAATATGTCACCGGGGGGATTATTCCACAACATCAGGGAGATATATGGTGGGGACGTTTGCCGTAGATGTAAAGCCTTTGTGAACTTGAACAAAAAACTGGCATCGTTAAAAAATAGAGTTGTTTTCTTGTTACAATGTAGAGGGAGGCATGTTTTTCCCGAACATATAATCGGTAATATAAGGCAGGTTCACACCTTGCAGATAGAGGAGCATCCCTACACGAAGTTGGTTGAAAAGTGTATGAACAGATTTCGCAAGTCTATTCTTAATATTGAGATCAAGATTTCACTGTGGAAGAAGACAAGAACCGAAAACTCCATAAAAGTGGTCATCCAGGTCTTGCAGAGTTTGTTGGATCCTACAACATTCATCGGTGTTAAGAATTTGGCGGAGAGTGTTTTTCTTTCCACTTTTCATGAAACAAAGTCTAGAAATGTCAGAAAGCTGAGTAGATTGGAGGGGGCACAGGTACAGCCCTCTACCATCATGGAGTCTGATACTTTTATCATGAACTATACAACTGTTGATATACCCCAGGAGGTAAAATCCACTCTAAGTTTGGGCCCTAAGCATGGTATTATCCCTAAGCAGATACCTAAGTTGGAGCTCATTAAGGACATAGAACATTTCACCCAGAACATTACCGATAGTGAGGTTGAAAGAAACTCAATTAGAGCTAGGTGTGGGAATAATCAATAATTTTTTAAGAAATAGAGGACAACGAAGTGACCCCCTAGCAGGGCACTACTCTGCCACAACGAAATTTGTTAGAGACCATCCAGAGATTATTATTTGCGCATCAGATAAGGGCAACAGTACTGTATTGATGTACAGAGACGAGTACATGAATGAAGCCGAAAATATGTTGAGTGATGAGATGACGTACCTAATAGTGACTGTTGACCCCACCAAGAGGTTGCAGGACAGAGTGAACAAATTTTTGAAAATTCTAAAAAGTGATGGAAAGATATCAGAGGCCGATTATAAATCACTTATTTCTCACAATAGCGTCTCCCCCAAAATCTATTTTCTCAGGAAAACACACAAAGAAGGGTTAAAACTCAGACCTATAGTTAGTTGTATCAATTCACCCACTCATAAGATAGGAAGATACATACACACCATCCTTAATGGTGTTCTTTCCACGTCAGTATATAATGTCAAGAACTCGCATACTTTGGTGGAGGAGCTGAGACTGATCGAGGTACCAGATGATTATGTGCTCATATCTCTGGACGTGGTATCTTTGTTTACGAACATTCCTAAAAGTTTGGTGAAGACAGCGTTGACACAGAGCTGGCACTACATTAGAAATTTTACAGTCCTTGAAAAACAGGAGTTCCTGCAGCTGGTTGACTTGTGTTTTGATGGGGGCTATTTCGTATTCTGTGGAAGATTTTTTAAACAAAGGGATGGCACAGTGATGGGCGCACCGGAGAGCCCATCATTTTCTGATATAGTCATGCACGCTCTATTCCGTTATGTAGAATCTAGGTTGAATTTCGCAATTCCGTTAATAAAGTTGTATGTGGACGATACACTTCTTCTTGTACCGAAATCACAGATAGAAACAACAGTAAGTGTGTTCAATTCCTATCATCAGAAAATAAGATTCACCCTTGAAATGGAAAAAGATTGCAGCATTCCATTTTTGGACCTACTTATTGTAAGGGAAAACAATAAACTTATCACCAACTGGTATACCAAGCCCACACATTCGGGCAGATGTATTAACTACTTGTCTAACCACAGTTATAGCCAAAAGAGAAATGTGGCGTTCAATCTGGTCAACAGAGCTGTATCACTCAGCAATGAGAGGTTCATACCACAAAATTTAGATAAGGTCACGAAAATATTACGAAGGAACAACTATCCACTTCACTACATCAAGACCATAATTAACGAGTACAAAAGAAAACAACAACGGGAGTATGTCACACCGGGATTGGAAGAGCCTTCAGCCAGTAATGATAACAGTGTTAGGAGGTTCACAAGACTGGTTATGTATCCTGGGCTGTCATACCAGATAAACAGGGTGTTTCGGGAGCACAATGTGACAGCTGCCTTTTACAATAAGATCAATGTAAAGAAGTGATTCTTCACCAAGCTCAAAGACGACACCCCCATCCTAAAACAATCAGAGGTGATATACAAGATTCCGTGTGGTGACTGCGAGAGATGTTATGTGGGCCAAACCAAGCAGTTGCTCCAGGACAGAATCAGACAACACCAAAATGACGTAAACAAGAGGGATAAAAGTACACAGAGGACAGCACTAGCCACACATGCAATAGTGAATTCACATAGTTTTGACTTCTAGAATGTTTCCATATTGGACAAAGAATCAGGCTATAATAGAAGACTCATTAGTGAAATGATACACATACAAAGACAGTGCACGGTGAATTTTAGAGAGGACACGCAAGACTTTAGCTCGGTGTACCATAGCCTCATAGCTAACATGTAGTTTTGCTCGGTTTGTTAAAAACTTTGTGCAATGTTCTGTTGGTTTTATCTTAGCATAGATGGCGTTGACAGCTGTGACATACCACTAACCCAGAGAAAAAAAGAAAGAGAAAATGTATTCTGTGTTAGTCCCCTTTTTAACCTCGACTCTTATAATAGTCTTCAAATTTACCCATGTAACAGAACTCAACAAAAAATCTTTCTAGATCAACAATTTTGTGACAATATCTGGCGAATGTCCAACTTATTTTTCTCATGTTTGACGATTCAAAAATTTCTTCTTTAAATAGAATAAAATAAGGTGAGTGCTTTGTCATGGCTTTCGTCTCCTATGTTAAACGTTAATGTTTACTTGTTTCCCACAGCCTTGAGAAAGGAGAAAGGCTTCTCCGAAACGTCGGCAAATTTTGAATAAAATTTTTGAATAATAAGTGTCCAAATTCCTGCTATCTTTCTTCAGTTTGATGAACATGGATGCAAATACTATTAATATGTCATCGGGGGGAATATTCCACAACATCAGGGAGATATATGGTGGGGACGTTTGCCGTAGATGTAAAGCCTTTGTGAACTTGAACAAAAAACTGGCATCGTTAAAAAATAGAGTTGTTTTCTTGTTACAATGTAGAGGGAGGCATGTTTTTCCCGAACATATAATCGGTAATATAAGGCAGGTTCACACCTTGCAGATAGAGGAGCATCCCTACACGAAGTTGGTTGAAAAGTGTATGAACAGATTTCGCAAGTCTATTCTTAATATTGAGATCAAGATTTCACTGTGGAAGAAGACGAGAACCGAAAACTCCATAAAAGTGGTCATCCAGGTCTTGCAGAGTTTGTTGGATCCTACAACATTCATCGGTGTTAGGAATTTGGCGGAGAGTGTTTTTCTTTCCACTTTTCATGAAACAAAGTCTAGAAATGTCAGAAAGCTGAGTAGATTGGAGGGGGCACAGGTACAGCCCTTCACCATCATGGAGTCTGATACTTTTATCATGAACTATACAACTGTTGATATACCCCAGGAGGTAAAATCCACTCTAAGTTTGGGCCCTAAGCATGGTATTATACCTAAGCAGATACCTAAGTTGGAGCTCATTAAGGACATAGAACATTTCACCCAGAACATTACCGATAGTGAGGTTGAAAGAAACTCAATTAGAGCTAGGTGTGTGGGAATAATCAATAATTTTTTAAGAAATAGAGGACAACGAAGTGACCCCCTAGCAGGGCACTACTCTGCCACAACGAAATTTGTTAGAGACCATCCAGAGATTATTATTTGCGCATCAGATAAGGGCAACAGTACTGTATCGATGTACAAAGACGAGTACATGAATGAAGCCGAAAATATGTTGAGTGATGAGATGACGTACCTAATAGTGACTGTTGACCCCACCAAGAGGTTGCAGGACAGAGTGAACAAATTTTTGAAAAATCTAAAAAGTGATGGAAAGATAACAGAGGCCGATTATAAATCACTTATTTCTCACAATAGCGTCTCCCCCAAGATCTATTTTCTCAGGAAAACACACAAAGAAGGGTTAAAACTCAGACCTGTTCACAAAGGCTTTACATCTACGGCAAACGTCCCCACCATATATCTCCCTGATGTTGTGGAATAATCCCCCCGGTGACATATTAATAGTATTTGCATCCATGTTCATCAAACTGAAGAAAGATAGCAGGAATTTGGACACTTATTATTCAAAAATTTTATTCAAAATTTGCCGACGTTTCGGAGAAGCATTTCTCCTTTCTCAAGGCTGTGGGAAACAAGTAAACATTAACGTTTAACATAGGAGACGAAAGCCATGACAAAGCACTCACCTTATTTCATTCTATTTAAAGAAGAAATTTTTGAATCGTCAAACATGAGAAAAATAAATTGGACATTCGCCAGATATTGTCACAAAATTGTTGATCTAGAAAGATTTTTTGTTGAGTTCTGTGGGTAAATTTGAAGACTATTATAAGAGTCGAGGTTAAAAAGGGGACTAACACAGAATACATTTTCTTTTTCTTTTTTTCTCTGGGTTAGTGGTATGTCACAGCTGTCAACGCCATCTATGCTAAGATAAAACAAACAGAACATTGCACAAAGTTGTTAACCAACCGAGCAAAACTACATGTTAGCTATGAGGCTATGGTACACCGAGCTTAAGTCTTGCGTGTCCTCTCTAAAATTCACCGTGCACTGTCTTTGTATGTGTATCATTTCACTCATGAGTCTTCTATTATAGCCTGATTCTTTGTCCAATATGGAAACATTCGAGAAGTCAAAACTATGTGAATTCACTATTGCATGTGTGGCTAGTGCTGTCCTCTGTGTACTTTTATCCCTCTTGTTTACGTCATTTTGGTGTTGTCTGATTCTGTCCTGGAGCAACTGCTTGGTTTGGCCCACATAACATCTCTCGCAGTCACCACACGGAATCTTGTATATCACCTCTGATTGTTTTAGGATGGGGGTGTCGTCTTTGAGCTTGGTGAAGAATCTCTTCTTTACATTGATCTTATTGTAAAAGGCAGCTGTCACATTGTGCTCCCGAAACACCCTGTTTATCTGGTATGACAGCCCAGGATACATAACCAGTCTTGTGAACCTCCTAACACTGTTATCTGTTGAAGTAAGAACTGCTGGCCAAAGTTGATTTGGGACCAGTCCACTTCTATAAAGCAACCTGCTGACAACTAATATTATGTTCGGCCTAATGCGCATGCGCAACTAAGTTAGGTACACGTGCAATAGCACGTGTACCTAACTATATATATTATTAAATATAATATAATATACATATATAATATATAATATACATTAATAAATGGTGCAGAAGCCAGTTCTGTCGGGAATGCGAATAGATAAAGGCTACTCTCACTATTAATAGTTTCAAGCGACCATCGGCCATTTTGTATTATTCACCAGTGTGTTAATATATCTTTAAATAAACTTTGTTAAAACCGTCTCATCAGTTTCAAAAGTATCCACCCTCACATGGTAGCAGCGCTTGTGTGTATGTGCGTGCGTGTTAATTAAGAAACAGAAGACTAGAAGACCACGTGTTGAACAGAAGACTACAAGACCACGTGTTCAACATCAAAACAACAAGCATGTTCAATCAAGAAGAGATGATCGAGATGGACCAATCCGATGCAAGCGAAAGGTCAACGATGGGAGTACCAGAAAATATTTTTGCAATGCTCACGAACACCAATTTCGTGAAGATGTTGGCAGAGCAAATAAACAACTTGAATCCTCCGGCAACGTCAACAGGAAGCACAGTATCAGAACAATCTGTGGAGAAGGTCAATATACCCACCTTCATAATACCTCAATTTGAGACCAGCGACAAGCTGAGGGGTCATTCCAATTTCCGTTCATGGAAACAAAGAGTCGAACGTGACATCAGGGCCCTAGGAAGATCCCAATTTCTACTGCACAACATGGGTGGACCAGAGTGTAACATGAGCGTAGAAGAGAAAAACATGTACAACGCTCAAGTGCTACAATACTTGGAAGCATCTTTGCAGCACGCTCCCAGAGCTGTAATAGAAAGCGAAGAATCGGCAGCTGAAGCCTTCAAAAAACTTATCCAAATGTTCGGCAAAAATGATGTCCAAAAAATGGTGGAAGTTTTGGACAATTTTGGAAAAATTACATTTTACCCGAAGATGAACCCGGTGAACTTCGTCTCACAATTCGAAAAAGGAGTTCAAGAATTCAAGGAACTGGGCTTTCCGTTGGACCCGAAGATCATAGTGGGATATTTTCTACATAAAATCAAGGATGCTAATGGTTTCTTGGCGTTTTTCACCACAATGGCTACACTACCAGAGGAAACGAGGACGTACGAGTTCGTAAAGAATGCCTTTCTGGAGGTGGCGAATAGCCAATATTTTAAGGAAGCAGAAAACAGTATGTATAAGAATGAATCAAATGATAGTTTGGATATTTGTTCCGAGTGTTTTGGTATTACGGGTGAGAATCTCAATACTGAGATCAATGAAGTGTATACTGTATGCTCTTTTTGTATTGATGATCCCATTGGAGAATGTACTTTTGCTAATCCTAATTCAGTTTCAGTGCTCTGCATCAAATGTGGTAAGAGAGATGATAATAATTGTTGTGATTTTTGTTTAGAGAATAGGTCTGATCGAACAAACAGGGATGGTTCAAAGAAAGAGAAATATCAAGCTAAGAGGTCTCCTTATTTTAAAGAGAAAAGGGCAGAAAAGAGTCCTTACACACTGGATCAGTTGGAGAAAATCAAGAAAATGACACCAGCTGAAAAGCGTGAGGCAAGTTGCAGAAAATGTGGTTTGATGTTCCACAAGTCAAACACATGTGTGAACACAGAGAGATTCTGCTTTTTCTGCCATAAGAAGGGACACGAAAAGAAGGACTGTAGGAAACTGAAAGATCAAAAATCTAGTAAGTCATTGTTCGATTTGAATAATTTCAGTATGTTTGCAACATTTCTAGTTGATTCTGGTGCATCTCACCATGTAGTGAATGTACAGAATATTTTGTTGAACTATCAGGCTTATAAAGAGCCGATATCTGTTGTTTTGGCATCGGAAACTGAAAGCACTATGTCAATGGGTCAGGGAACACTTCCATTACTAGTACAGTTTGGAAAAAGTTCGCACATTGTACATCTAGCTAATGTTCAGTATGTCCCCGAAGTAAGGGATAATATTCTCAGTGTCCGTGCATTTAATATTCAGTTTGGGACAAGTCTTGTGCTAAATGCTAATAATGGATTTATTTTATCTAGAAAATTAAGAAGAAAGATCTCCCTGCTCTTTGTATCGGATGGCGTTTATCGAATTTCAGCAAGAGTCAATCCTGGTGATACAAGTAGTATCAACAAAATTAATGTAAATAAAGTAGAAAGTATAAATAAACAGTTAAGTTCGAAAGATAATTCTAGTTTTAAAATGAAACTCTCAGTTATCAAACCCAATAAGAAAGTCAATAATAGTAGAAGAGAAACACGAAAATTACGTAAAAGATTTACTCGTAATCAGTTAAAAATGTTGGCTCAGGAAGGTAGTATGTGGCATCGTAGAATGGGTCATATATCATCTTCTTACTTAGGAAAATTACCTAATGTTGTTCAAGGAGTTAAAGAACTCACGTATAATCTCAGTACTGGTAATTGTACAATTTGTTCTAAAGCAAAAATGACCAGAAAAACATGTGCAAAAGAAAGAGATCGAGCCACTAGAGCTTGTGAAATTCTTCATTCAGATCTATTAACTGTCAATCCGCCAACACATTACACTAAGAAAAAGTATATTTTAATTGTTCTAGATGATTATTCAAGATATGCACAAATTTTCCTGATGAAACAAAAGTCTGAAACTTTCAAGTTTTTGAAGTCTGCTTTGAACTATCTTCAGTCATTATTTCCTAGTCCTGGTCAATTCAGAAAATTACGTTGTGATAATGGAACAGAGTTTATCAGCGAATCTTGTCAACAAGTTCTCGATCAGTTTGGTATTCAAATTCAGTTAGCAGAACCTTATCAACATGAGCATAATGGAACTGCTGAAAGGTTCAATAGAACACTCCAAGAAAGGGCTAGAGTCTTGTTATTTGAATCAGGCTTTCCAAATACTTTCTGGGGTTTTGCATTTTCGACTGCTTGCTATCTATACAATCGTACGCCTCATTCATCATTAGACTTTCTGACTCCATATGAAAAACTCTATGGAAAACAAGCCGATCTGCAAAATATAAGAATTTTCGGTTCACAGGCAGAAGTTAGAAATGAAAATGTTCCAAAAGGTAAAAAGTTGAATGCAAGATCCAGCACAATGTATTTAATAGGATATACCGATACTGGCTATTTGTTGTATGATCCTAAAACCTGTAAGACTATTACATCTTGTAATGTTCTAATAAATGAAGAGTTGACCTACAAGTCATATGAATCAAAGTTATCAGTTCCAAGTGATGAATTAACAGTTTCGTCTGAATCTGTTGAGTCCAGTGAGAATGTTTCTGTTACGCCCTCTGTAGGCAATTCTGTTGCGTCCATTACGGACATATCTGTTGTGCCACCTACTGGCAATTCTGTTGTATCAGTTGCAAACAATCCTGTTGAAATGAACTCAGTTGAACAAAACTCTGATTCTGTAAGAACTACAAGTCCAGTACAGAGTAGCTCCAACAATTCTGTTGATAAAACAAGTGCTACAAATATGTTAGAAAATGTTTCAGTTAGCTCTCAGATAAATAATGAGATAGAATATGAAGAAATATCCCAGCTAGATGATTTTGATGGCAATGAAACCAGTGGACTTTATATGCCGCAAATTTCAGTTAATGCCACAATTTTGAATCCATTTGGTTTTGTATATGATACAAAAATCTATCAAACGAGTAGAACACCTCAAACATATCTGGAAGCAATGACATGTTCAGAAAGTAGCAAATGGATTACTGCCATTCAGTCCGAACTTGAAGCTATAAACCAACATGAAGTTTGGGAAATTGTGGAAAGAAAACAAGGTATGAAAAGTATTCCATTGAAATGGGTATTTACAGTTAAGGACAATGGTGTGTGTAAGGCTCGTTTAGTTGTTGTAGGATGCAAAGATACTGAAAAGTATACTCCTGAGGAAACTGCATCTCCTACACCAGCTCTATCAGTTGTTAAATTATTATTTGCTTTGTCAGTTTCTAGGAATTGGCATGTTGAACAGTTGGATGTCAAAACAGCATTTCTTCAAGGTGAAATTGATCGACCAAAACATGTAAGTGTTCCTGAAGGAATCAATCTTGATAAATCAAAGGTAATCTAGATCTATTTTCTCAGGAAAACACACAAAGAAGGGTTAAAACTCAGACCTATAGTTAGTTGTATCAATTCACCCACTCATAAGATAGGAAGATACATACACACCATCCTTAATGGTGTTCTTTCCACGTCAGTATATAATGTCAAGAACTCGCATACTTTGGTGGAGGAGCTGAGACTGATCGAGGTACCAGATGATTATGTGCTCATATCTCTGGACGTGGTATCTTTGTTTACGAACATTCCTAAAAGTTTGGTGAAGACAGCGTTGACACAGAGCTGGCACTACATTAGAAATTTTACAGTCCTTGAAAAACAGGAGTTCCTGCAGCTGGTTGACTTGTGTTTTGATGGGGGCTATTTCGTATTCTGTGGAAGATTTTTTAAACAAAGGGATGGCACAGCGATGGGCGCACCGGAGAGCCCATCATTTGCTGATATAGTCATGCACGCTCTATTCCGTTATGTAGTATCTAGGTTGAATTTCGCAATTCCGTTAATAAAGTTGTATGTGGACGATACACTTCTTCTTGTACCGAAATCACAGATAGAAACAACAGTAAGTGTGTTCAATTCCTATCATCAGAAAATAAGATTCACCCTTGAAATGGAAAAAGATTGCAGCATTCCATTTTTGGACCTACCTATTGTAAGGGAAAACAATAAACTTATCACCAACTGGTATACCAAGCCCACACATTCGGGCAGATGTATTAACTACTTGTCTAACCACAGTTATAGCCAAAAGAGAAATGTGGCGTTCAATCTGTTCAACAGAGCTGTATCACTCAGCAATGAGAGGTTCATACCACAAAATTCAGATAAGGTCACGAAAATATTACGAAGGAACAACTATCCACTTCACTACATCAAGACCATAATTAACGAGTACAAAAGAAAACAACAACGGGAGTATGTCACACCGGGATTGGAAGAGCCTTCAGCCAGTAATGATAACAGTGTTAGGAGGTTCACAAGACTGGTTATGTATCCTGGGCTGTCATACCAGATAAACAGGGTGATTCGGGAGCACAATGTGACAGCTGCCTTTTACAATAAGATCAATGTAAAGAAGAGATTCTTCACCAAGCTCAAAGACGACAACCCCATCCTAAAACAATCAGAGGTGATATACAAGATTCCGTGTGGTGACTGCGAGAGATGTTATGTGGGCCAAACCAAGCAGTTGCTCCAGGACAGAATCAGACAACACCAAAATGACGTAAACAAGAGGGATAAAAGTACACAGAGGACAGCACTAGCCACACATGCAATAGTGAATTCACATAGTTTTGACTTCTCGAATGTTTCCATATTGGACAAAGAATCAGGCTATAATAGAAGACTCATTAGTGAAATGATACACATACAAAGACAGTGCACGGTGAATTTTAGAGAGGACACGCAAGACTTAAGCTCGGTGTACCATAGCCTCATAGCTAACATGTAGTTTTGCTCGGTTTGTTAACAACTTTGTGCAATGTTCTGTTTGTTTTATCTTAGCATAGATGGCGTTAACAGCTGTGACATACCACTAACCCAGAGAAAAAAAGAAAAAGAAAATGTATTCTGTGTTAGTCCCCTTTTTAACCTCGACTCTTATAATAGTCTTCAAATTTACCCATGTAACAGAACTCAACAAAAAATCTTTCTAGATCAACAATTTTGTGACAATATCTGGCGAATGTCCAATTTATTTTTCTCATGTTTGACGATTCAAAAATTTCTTCTTTAAATAGAATAAAATAAGGTGAGTGCTTTGTCATGGCTTTCGTCTCCTATGTTAAACGTTAATGTTTACTTGTTTCCCACAGCCTTGAGAAAGGAGAAATGCTTCTCCGAAACGTCGGCAAATTTTGAATAAAATTTTTGAATAATAAGTGTCCAAATTCCTGCTATCTTTCTTCAGTTTGATGAACATGGATGCAAATACTATTAATATGTCACCGGGGGGATTATTCCACAACATCAGGGAGATATATGGTGGGGACGTTTGCCGTAGATGTAAAGCCTTTGTGAACAGGTCTGAGTTTTAACCCTTCTTTGTGTGTTTTCCTGAGAAAATAGATCTTGGGGGAGACGCTATTGTGAGAAATAAGTGATTTATAATCGGCCTCTGTTATCTTTCCATCACTTTTTAGATTTTTCAAAAATTTGTTCACTCTGTCCTGCAACCTCTTGGTGGGGTCAACAGTCACTATTAGGTACGTCATCTCATCACTCAACATATTTTCGGCTTCATTCATGTACTCGTCTTTGTACATCGATACAGTACTGTTGCCCTTATCTGATGCGCAAATAATAATCTCTGGATGGTCTCTAACAAATTTCGTTGTGGCAGAGTAGTGCCCTGCTAGGGGGTCACTTCGTTGTCCTCTATTTCTTAAAAAATTATTGATTATTCCCACACACCTAGCTCTAATTGAGTTTCTTTCAACCTCACTATCGGTAATGTTCTGGGTGAAATGTTCTATGTCCTTAATGAGCTCCAACTTAGGTATCTGCTTAGGGATAATACCATGCTTAGGGCCCAAACTTAGAGTGGATTTTACCTCCTGGGGTATATCAACAGTTGTATAGTTCATGATAAAAGTATCAGACTCCATGATGGTAAAGGGCTGTACCTGTGCCCCCTCCAATCTACTCAGCTTTCTGACATTTCTAGACTTTGTTTCATGAAAAGTGGAAAGAAAAACACTCTCCGCCAAATTCCTAACACCGATGAATGTTGTAGGATCCAACAAACTCTGCAAGACCTGGATGACCACTTTTATGGAGTTTTCGGTTCTTGTCTTCTTCCACAGTGAAATCTTGATCTCAATATTAAGAATAGACTTGCGAAATCTGTTCATACACTTTTCAAACAACTTCGTGTAGGGATGCTCCTCTATCTGCAAGGTGTGAACCTGCCTTATATTACCGATTATATGTTCGGGAAAAACATGCCTCCCTCTACATTGTAACAAGAAAACAACTCTATTTTTTAACGATGCCAGTTTTTTGTTCAAGTTCACAAAGGCTTTACATCTACGGCAAACGTCCCCACCATATATCTCCCTGATGTTGTGGAATAATCCCCCCGGTGACATATTAATAGTATTTGCATCCATGTTCATCAAACTGAAGAAAGATAGCAGGAATTTGGACACTTATTATTCAAAAATTTTATTCAAAATTTGCCGACGTTTCGGAGAAGCCTTTCTTCTTTCTCAAGGCTGTGGGAAACAAGTAAACATTAACGTTTAACATAGGAGACGAGAGCCATGACAAAGCACTCACCTTATTTTATTCTATTTAAAGAAGAAATTTTTGAATCGTCAAACATGAGAAAAATAAGTTGGACATTCGCCAGATATTGTCACAAAATTGTTGATCTAGAAAGATTTTTTGTTGAGTTCTGTTACATGGGTAAATTTGAAGACTATTATAAGAGTCGAGGTTAAAAAGGGGACTAACACAGAATACATTTTCTCTTTCTTTTTTTCTCTGGGTTAGTGGTATGTCACAGCTGTCAACGCCATCTATGCTAAGATAAAACAAACAGAACATTGCACAAAGTTTTTAACAAACCGAGCAAAACTACATGTTAGCTATGAGGCTATACTACACCGAGCTTAAGTCTTGCGTGTCCTCTCTAAAATTCACCGTGCACTGTCTTTGTATGTGTATCATTTCACTAATGAGTCTTCTATTATAGCCTGATTCTTTGTCCAATATGGAAACATTCTAGAAGTCAAAACTATGTGAATTCACTATTGCATGTGTGGCTAGTGCTGTCCTCTGTGTACTTTTATCCCTCTTGTTTACGTCATTTTGGTGTTGTCTGATTCTGTCCTGGAGCAACTGCTTGGTTTGGCCCACATAACATCTCTCGCAGTCACCACACGGAATCTTGTATATCACCTCTGATTGTTTTAGGATGGGGGTGTCGTCTTTGAGCTTGGTGAAGAATCACTTCTTTACATTGATCTTATTGTAAAAGGCAGCTGTCACATTGTGCTCCCGAAACACCCTGTTTATCTGGTATGACAGCCCAGGATACATAACCAGTCTTGTGAACCTCCTAACACTGTTATCATTACTGGCTGAAGGCTCTTCCAATCCCGGTGTGACATACTCCCGTTGTTGTTTTCTTTTGTTCTCGTTAATTATGGTCTTGATGTAGTGAAGTGGATAGTTGTTCCTTCGTAATATTTTCGTGACCTTATCTAAATTTTGTGGTATGAACCTCTCATTGCTGAGTGATACAGCTCTGTTGACCAGATTGCTCTCCGGTGCGCCCATCGCTGTGCCATCCCTTTGTTTAAAAAATCTTCCACAGAATACGAAATAGACCCCATCAAAACACAAGTCAACCAGCTGCAGGAACTCCTGTTTTTCAAGGACTGTAAAATTTCTAATGTAGTGCCAGCTCTGTGTCAACGCTGTCTTCACCAAACTTTTAGGAATGTTCGTAAACAAAGATACCACGTCCAGAGATATGAGCACATAATCATCTGGTACCTCGATCAGTCTCAGCTCCTCCACCAAAGTATGCGAGTTCTTGACATTATATACTGACGTGGAAAGAACACCATTAAGGATGGTGTGTATGTATCTTCCTATCTTATGAGTGGGTGAATTGATACAACTAACTATAGGTCTGAGTTTTAACCCTTCTTTGTGTGTTTTCCTGAGAAAATAGATCTTGGGGGAGACGCTATTGTGAGAAATAAGTGATTTATAATCGGCCTCTGATATCTTTCCATCACTTTTTAGAATTTTCAAAAATTTGTTCACTCTGTCCTGCAACCTCTTGGTGGGGTCAACAGTCACTATTAGGTACGTCATCTCATCACTCAACATATTTTCGGCTTCATTCATGTACTCGTCTTTGTACATCAATACAGTACTGTTGCCCTTATCTGATGCGCAAATAATAATCTCTGGATGGTCTCTAACAAATTTCGTTGTGGTAGAGTAGTGCCCTGCTAGGGGGTCACTTCGTTGTCCTCTATTTCTTAAAAAATTCTTGATTATTCCCACACACCTAGCTCTAATTGAGTTTCTTTCAACCTCACTATCGGTAATGTTCTGGGTGAAATGTTCTATGTCCTTAATGAGCTCCAACTTAGGTATCTGCTTAGGGATAAGACCATGCTTAGGGCTCAAACTTAGAGTGGATTTTACCTCCTGGGGTATATCAACAGTTGTATAGTTCATGATAAAAGTATCAGACTCCATAATGGTAAAGGGCTGTACCTGTGCCCCCTCCAATCTACTCAGCTTTCTGACATTTCTAGACTTTGTTTCATGAAATGTGGAAAGAAAAACACTCTCCGCCAAATTCTTAACACCGATGAATGTTGTAGGATCCAACAAACTCTGCAAGACCTGGATGACCACTTTTATGGAGTTTTCGGTTCTTGTCTTCTTCCACAGTGAAATCTTGATCTCAATATTAAGAATAGACTTGCGAAATCTGTTCATACACTTTTCAACCAACTTCGTGTAGGGATGCTCCTCTATCTGCAAGGTGTGAACCTGCCTTATATTACCGATTATATGTTCGGGAAAAACATGCCTCCCTCTACATTGTAACAAGAAAACAACTCTATTTTTTAACGATGCCAGTTTTTTGTTCAAGTTCACAAAGGCTTTACATCTACGGCAAACGTCCCCACCATATATCTCCCTGATGTTGTGGAATAATCCCCCCGGTGACATATTAATAGTATTTGCATCCATGTTCATCAAACTGAAGAAAGATAGCAGGAATTTGGACACTTATTATTCAAAAATTTTATTCAAAATTTGCCGACGTTTCGGAGAAGCATTTCTCCTTTCTCAAGGCTGTGGGAAACAAGTAAACATTAACGTTTAACATAGGAGACGAAAGACATGACAAATTCTCTTCTCTTCTCTTTAAAGAAGAAATTTTTGAATCGTCAAACATGAGAAAAATAAGTTGGACATTCGCCAGATATTGTCACAAAATTGTTGATCTAGAAAGATTTTTTTTTGAGTTCTGTTACATGGGTAAATTTGAAGACTATTATAAGAAACGAGGTTAAAAAGGGGACTAACACAGAATACATTTTCTTTTTCTTTTTTTCTCTGGGTTAGTGGTATGTCACAGCTGTCAACGCCATCTATGCTAAGATAAAACAAACAGAACATTGCACAAAGTTGTTAACAAACCGAGCAAAACTACATGTTAGCTATGAGGCTATGGTACACCGAGCTTAAGTCTTGCGTGTCCTCTCTAAAATTCACCGTGCACTGTCTTTGTATGTGTATCATTTCACTCATGAGTCTTCTATTATAGCCTGATTCTTTGTCCAATATGGAAACATTCGAGAAGTCAAAACTATGTGAATTCACTATTGCATGTGTGGCTAGTGCTGTCCTCTGTGTACTTTTATCCCTCTTGTTTACGTCATTTTGGTGTTGTCTGATTCTGTCCTGGAGCAACTGCTTGGTTTGGCCCACATAACATCTCTCGCAGTCACCACACGGAATCTTGTATATCACCTCTGATTGTTTTAGGATGGGGGTGTCGTCTTTGAGCTTGGTGAAGAATCTCTTCTTTACATTGATCTTATTGTAAAAGGCAGCTGTCACATTGTGCTCCCGAAACACCCTGTTTATCTGGTATGACAGCCCAGGATACATAACCAGTCTTGTGAACCTCCTAACACTGTTATCTGTTGAAGTAAGAACTGCTGGCCAAAGTTGATTTGGGACCAGTCCACTTCTATAAAGCAACCTGCTGACAACTAATATTATGTTCGGCCTAATGCGCATGCGCAACTAAGTTAGGTACACGTGCTATTAATGGTGCAGAAGCCAGTTCTGTCGGGAATGCGAATAGATAAAGGCTACTCTCACTATTAATAGTTTCAAGCGACCATCGGCCATTTTGTATTATTCACCAGTGTGTTAATATATCTTTAAATAAACTTTGTTAAAACCGTCTCATCAGTTTCAAAAGTATCCACCCTCTCATGGTAGCAGCGCTTGTGTGTATGTGCGTGCGTGTTAATTAAGAAACAGAAGGCTAGAAGACCACGTGTTGAACAGAAGACTACAAGACCACGTGTTAAACAGAAGACTAAAAGACCACGTGTTGAACAGAAGACTACAAGACCACGTGTTCAACATCAAAACAAAAAGCATGTTCAATCAAGAAGAGATGATCGAGATGGACCAATCCGATGCAAGCGAAAGGTCAACGATGGGAGTACCAGAAAATATTTTTGCAATGCTCACGAACACCAATTTCGTGAAGATGTTGGCAGAGCAAATAAACAACTTGAATCCTCCGGCAACGTCAACAGGAAGCACAGTATCAGAACAATCTGTGGAGAAGGTCAATATACCCACCTTCATAATACCTCAATTTGAGACCAGCGACAAGCTGAGGGGTCATTCCAATTTCCGTTCATGGAAACAAAGAGTCGAACGTGACATCAGGGCCCTAGGAAGATCCCAATTTCTACTGCACAACATGGGTGGACCAGAGTGTAACATGAGCGTAGAAGAGAAAAACATGTACAACGCTCAAGTGCTACAATACTTGGAAGCATCTTTGCAGCACGCTCCCAGAGCTGTAATAGAAAGCGAAGAATCGGCAGCTGAAGCCTTCAAAAAACTTATCCAAATGTTCGGCAAAAATGATGTCCAAAAAATGGTGGAAGTTTTGGACAATTTTGGAAAAATTACATTTTACCCGAAGATGAACCCGGTGAACTTCGTCTCACAATTCGAAAAAGGAGTTCAAGAATTCAAGGAACTGGGCTTTCCGTTGGACCCGAAGATCATAGTGGGATATTTTCTACATAAAATCAAGGATGCTAATGGTTTCTTGGCGTTTTTCACCACAATGGCTACACTACCAGAGGAAACGAGGACGTACGAGTTCGTAAAGAATGCCTTTCTGGAGGTGGCGAATAGCCAATATTTTAAGGAAGCAGAAAACAGTATGTATAAGAATGAATCAAATGATAGTTTGGATATTTGTTCCGAGTGTTTTGGTATTACGGGTGAGAATCTCAATACTGAGATCAATGAAGTGTATACTGTATGCTCTTTTTGTATTGATGATCCCATTGGAGAATGTACTTTTGCTAATCCTAATTCAGTTTCAGTGCTCTGCATCAAATGTGGTAAGAGAGATGATAATAATTGTTGTGATTTTTGTTTAGAGAATAGGTCTGATCGAACAAACAGGGATGGTTCAAAGAAAGAGAAATATCAAGCTAAGAGGTCTCCTTATTTTAAAGAGAAAAGGGCAGAAAAGAGTCCTTACACACTGGATCAGTTGGAGAAAATCAAGAAAATGACACCAGCTGAAAAGCGTGAGGCAAGTTGCAGAAAATGTGGTTTGATGTTCCACAAGTCAAACACATGTGTGAACACAGAGAGATTCTGCTTTTTCTGCCATAAGAAGGGACACGAAAAGAAGGACTGTAGGAAACTGAAAGATCAAAAATCTAGTAAGTCATTGTTCGATTTGAATAATTTCAGTATGTTTGCAACATTTCTAGTTGATTCTGGTGCATCTCACCATGTAGTGAATGTACAGAATATTTTGTTGAACTATCAGGCTTATAAAGAGCCGATATCTGTTGTTTTGGCATCGGAAACTGAAAGCACTATGTCAATGGGTCAGGGAACACTTCCATTACTAGTACAGTTTGGAAAAAGTTCGCACATTGTACATCTAGCTAATGTTCAGTATGTCCCCGAAGTAAGGGATAATATTCTCAGTGTCCGTGCATTTAATATTCAGTTTGGGACAAGTCTTGTGCTAAATGCTAATAATGGATTTATTTTATCTAGAAAATTAAGAAGAAAGATCTCCCTGCTCTTTGTATCGGATGGCGTTTATCGAATTTCAGCAAGAGTCAATCCTGGTGATACAAGTGGTATCAACAAAATTAATGTAAATAAAGTAGAAAGTATAAATAAACAGTTAAGTTCGAAAGATAATTCTAGTTTTAAAATGAAACTCTCAGTTATCAAACCCAATAAGAAAGTCAATAATAGTAGAAGAGAAACACGAAAATTACGTAAAAGATTTACTCGTAATCAGTTAAAAATGTTGGCTCAGGAAGGTAGTATGTGGCATCGTAGAATGGGTCATATATCATCTTCTTACTTAGGAAAATTACCTAATGTTGTTCAAGGAGTTAAAGAACTCACGTATAATCTCAGTACTGGTAATTGTACAATTTGTTCTAAAGCAAAAATGACCAGAAAAACATGTGCAAAAGAAAGAGATCGAGCCACTAGAGCTTGTGAAATTCTTCATTCAGATCTATTAACTGTCAATCCGCCAACACATTACACTAAGAAAAAGTATATTTTAATTGTTCTAGATGATTATTCAAGATATGCACAAATTTTCCTGATGAAACAAAAGTCTGAAACTTTCAAGTTTTTGAAGTCTGCTTTGAACTATCTTCAGTCATTATTTCCTAGTCCTGGTCAATTCAGAAAATTACGTTGTGATAATGGAACAGAGTTTATCAGCGAATCTTGTCAACAAGTTCTCGATCAGTTTGGTATTTAAATTCAGTTAGCAGAACCTTATCAACATGAGCATAATGGAACTGCTGAAAGGTTCAATAGAACACTCCAAGAAAGGGCTAGAGCCTTGTTATTTGAATCAGGCTTTCCAAATACTTTCTGGGGTTTTGCATTTTCGACTGCTTGCTATCTATACAATCGTACGCCTCATTCATCATTAGACTTTCTGACTCCATATGAAAAACTCTATGGAAAACAAGCCGATCTGCAAAATATAAGAATTTTCGGTTCACAGGCAGAAGTTAGAAATGAAAATGTTCCAAAAGGTAAAAAGTTGAATGCAAGATCCAGCACAATGTATTTAATAGGATATACCGATACTGGCTATTTGTTGTATGATCCTAAAACCTGTAAGACTATTACATCTTGTAATGTTCTAATAAATGAAGAGTTGACCTACAAGTCATATGAATCAAAGTTATCAGTTCCAAGTGATGAATTAACAGTTTCGTCTGAATCTGTTGAGTCCAGTGAGAATGTTTCTGTTACGCCCTCTGTAGGCAATTCTGTTGCGTCCATTACGGACATATCTGTTGTGCCACCTACTGGCAATTCTGTTGTATCAGTTGCAAACAATCCTGTTGAAATGAACTCAGTTGAACAAAACTGTGATTCTGTAAGAACTACAAGTCCAGTACAGAGTAGCTCCAACAATTCTGTTGATAAAACAAGTGCTACAAATATGTTAGAAAATGTTTCAGTTAGCTCTCAGATAAATAATGAGATAGAATATGAAGAAATATCCCAGCTAGATGATTTTGATGGCAATGAAACCAGTGGACTTTATATGCCGCAAATTTCAGTTAATGCCACAATTTTGAATCCATTTGGTTTTGTATATGATACAAAAATCTATCAAACGAGTAGAACACCTCAAACATATCTGGAAGCAATGACATGTTCAGAAAGTAGCAAATGGATTACTGCCATTCAGTCCGAACTTGAAGCTATAAACCAACATGAAGTTTGGGAAATTGTGGAAAGAAAACAAGGTATGAAAAGTATTCCGTTGAAATGGGTATTTACAGTTAAGGACAATGGTGTGTGTAAGGCTCGTTTAGTTGTTGTAGGATGCAAAGATACTGAAAAGTATACTCCTGAGGAAACTGCATCTCCTACACCAGCTCTATCAGTTGTTAAATTATTATTTGCTTTGTCAGTTTCTAGGAATTGGCATGTTGAACAGTTGGATGTCAAAACAGCATTTCTTCAAGGTGAAATTGATCGACCAAAATATGTAAGTGTTCCTGAAGGAATCAATCTTGATAAATCAAAGGTAATATTGAAGTTACGAAAAGCTCTTTATGGATTATCTATAGCACCGAAATGTTGGTTTATGACACTTCATAATTTTCTGAAGGATTCTGGTTTTGAATCAAATTTACAAGAACCATGTTTATATAAGAAAAAGGAAGATAGTAATATCATTTTGATTTTAGTATATGTTGATGATCTATTAATTACAGGTAGTTGTAGAAACCTTATTCAGGAAAATGTGAATATGTTGAAGTCACGTTTTAAGGTAAAACAATTTGGCTTTCCTACAAAATTTCTTGGTTTGGAAATCACTAGATCAGAAAATCAGTTGTTTCTTCATCAAACACAGTTTGTTTATGAAATGTTGAAAGAATTTCGAATGGAAAACTCAAATTCAGTTGACACTCCTTTAGTTCCTCAAGGAAATCATAAAGTTCCGGAAGTAACGAATGAAGCAGATTTTCCGTATAAGAAAGCTATAGGTTCCCTACTGTATTTAAGTATGTTCACAAGACCTGATATATCCTTTGCCGTAGGTTATTTGGCTAGATTCCAAGCTAATCCACAGCAGTATCATTGGACATTAGTTAAAAGAGTTTTCAGGTATTTGAAAGGTACAAGTCAGTTAGGTCTAAAATTCACAGTAGGATCTCCAATTTTGTCATGTTATTGTGATGCAGATTTTTCAGGTGATAAGTGTGGTCAAAAGTCGACCACAGGCTTTGTGATTTTTGCATTTGGTAATCCTGTTGTATGGTGCTCAAAACTTCAATCAACAATAGCACAAAGTTCAGCAGAAGCGGAATTTATTGCACTTACTCATGCTACTAATGAAATTCTATTTTTAGCACAATTATTAGAAGAGACTGTGGGTCTCAGAGCATTTCCAGTTAATATATATGAAGACAATGAAGCAGCAAGACGTAACTGTCTGGCTAGCACAAGTAAAAGCCGCTTGAAGTATGTGGAACGTAAATATTTATTGATTCGTCAACACGTAAGAGATAAGAAAATTAATATTGTGAAGATCAATACCAATGATCAGATTGCTGACATTCTAACAAAACCAGCAGCAAAGCTCACTAAGTTTCGTGATCACCTTGTATTCTATGAGGTTTGATTTGCATGAAAATATCCAATCCAAGCATAAGATGATAACCAAGTAATAAGTCATAATGATTCAATATTATAGGAAGAAAATGAGAAAAGTCAACGACAAACTCAAAACATGCTCTGTTTGATCAAACATTTCATAAGTAATATTAATTCTTTTCTTTTCAGTCATTATGTATACCTTATCTGAGTAGTGTTATAAATGGTCTTTGATCTAAAACATACTCTGATAATGAATTCTGTTGTTTATCTTAGTATCTTGAAAGGATCTTCGATCCCTTAGGTACTTTGGTAATATGTCTGTTGAGTGTTTTATCTGTATATTGTGGAAAGGTTCTTCGTTCCTGGAAACATAATCTGATAATACTCAAAATTTGTTTTATATTTGTTCGAGTTATATTGGAAGGGTCTTCGGTCCCTGGAGATATACTTTAATGAATATACATGTTGAAGTGTTCATTTGAGACATGTAGGAAGGGTCTCCGGTCCCTGGATACATACTCTTACGAATACTAGTGTCTTGATTTGGAAGGGTCTCCGGTTTCTGGAAATGATAGATGCGAAATCCAAAATTTGTGTAATGAATTAATCATGTTAGTCTGATATGATGGAACATACTATGTATGTGATCAGTCATGTCATTTATATGTTGATCTACTATGGGATATGCATGCATTATGGCATATGTATCTGTTGATCAGTTTCAGTTGATATGATGGTATAATATCACTTGTGGGAAGGGTCTCCGGTCCCTGGACACAATGTATTGATACCATAACAAATATGAAGGACAGTTGGTTCGCTATAAGGAACCCTATTCCATTGCCTCACAGCAACAGCTCTGTATGGTTCCACTGACAATCCTGTTGTAGGTTTAAGGCTTGATTTATATAAATTCAAATAAAATACTATCTACTATTGTATACTTTATATATATTCTATATTTCTTAGTTTATCGAAGTCAGTTAAATGGAACTTTCAGTTTTCTGTTGATTAGTTGTCAGGTCCTCAGTTTGGGAGGGGGTGTTGAAGTAAGAACTGCTGGCCAAAGTTGATTTGGGACCAGTCCACTTCTATAAAGCAACCTGCTGACAACTAATATTATGTTCGGCCTAATGCGCATGCGCAACTAAGTTAGGTACACGTGCTATTAATGGTGCAGAAGCCAGTTCTGTCGGGAATGCGAATAGATAAAGGCTACTCTCACTATTAATAGTTTCAAGCGACCATCGGCCATTTTGTATTATTCACCAGTGTGTTAATATATCTTTAAATAAACTTTGTTAAAACCGTCTCATCAGTTTCAAAAGTATCCACCCTCTCATTATCATTACTGGCTGAAGGCTCTTCCAATCCCGGTGTGACATACTCCCGTTGTTGTTTTCTTTTGTACTCGTTAATTATGGTCTTGATGTAGTGAAGTGGATAGTTGTTCCTTCGTAATATTTTCGTGACCTTATCTAAATTTTGTGGTATGAACCTCTCATTGCTGAGTGATACAGCTCTGTTGACCAGATTGAACGCCACATTTCTCTTTTGGCTATAACTGTGGTTAGACAAGTAGTTAATACATCTGCCCGAATGTGTGGGCTTGGTATACCAGTTGGTGATAAGTTTATTGTTTTCCCTTACAATAAGTAGGTCCAAAAATGGAATGCTGCAATCTTTTTCCATTTCAAGGGTGAATCTTATTTTCTGATGATAGGAATTGAACACACTTACTGTTGTTTCTATCTGTGATTTCGGTACAAGAAAAAGTGTATCGTCCACATACAACTTTATTAACGGAATTGCGAAATTCCACCTAGATTCTACATAACGGAATAGAGCGTGCATGACTTTATCAGCAAATGATGGGCTCTCCGGTGCGCCCATCGCTGTGCCATCCCTTTGTTTAAAAAATCTTCCACAGAATACGAAATAGACCCCATCAAAACACAAGTCAACCAGCTGCAGGAACTCCTGTTTTTCAAGGACTGTAAAATTTCTAATGTAGTGCCAGCTCTGTGTCAACGCTGTCTTCACCAAACTTTTAGGAATGTTCGTAAACAAAGATACCACGTCCAGAGATATGAGCACATAATCATCTGGTACCTCGATCAGTCTCAGCTCCTCCACCAAAGTATGCGAGTTCTTGACATTATATACTGACGTGGAAAGAACACCATTAAGGATGGTGTGTATGTATCTTCCTATCTTATGAGTGGGTGAATTGATACAACTAACTATAGGTCTGAGTTTTAACCCTTCTTTGTGTGTTTTCCTGAGAAAATAGATCTTGGGGGAGACGCTATTGTGAGAAATAAGTGATTTATAATCGGCCTCTGATATCTTTCCATCACTTTTTAGAATTTTCAAAAATTTGTTCACTCTGTCCTGCAACCTCTTGGTGGGGTCAACAGTCACTATTAGGTACGTCATCTCATCACTCAACATATTTTCGGCTTCATTCATGTACTCGTCTTTGTACATCAATACAGTACTGTTGCCCTTATCTGATGCGCAAATAATAATCTCTGGATGGTCTCTAACAAATTTCGTTGTGGCAGAGTAGTGCCCTGCTAGGGGGTCACTTCGTTGTCCTCTATTTCTTAAAAAATTCTTGATTATTCCCACACACCTAGCTCTAATTGAGTTTCTTTCAACTTCACTATCGGTAATGTTCTGGGTGAAATGTTCTATGTCCTTAATGAGCTCCAACTTAGGTATCTGCTTAGGGATAATACCATGCTTAGGGCTCAAACTTAGAGTGGATTTTACCTCCTGGGGTATATCAACAGTTGTATAGTTCATGATAAAAGTATCAGACTCCATAATGGTAAAGGGCTGTACCTGTGCCCCCTCCAATCTACTCAGCTTTCTGACATTTCTAGACTTTGTTTCATGAAAAGTGGAAAGAAAAACACTCTCCGCCAAATTCTTAACACCGATGAATGTTGTAGGATCCAACAAACTCTGCAAGACCTGGATGACCACTTTTATGGAGTTTTCGGTTCTTGTCTTCTTCCACAGTGAAATCTTGATCTCAATATTAAGAATAGACTTGCGAAATCTGTTCATACACTTTTCAACCAACTTCGTGTAGGGATGCTCCTCTATCTGCAAGGTGTGAACCTGCCTTATATTACCGATTATATGTTCGGGAAAAACATGCCTCCCTCTACATTGTAACAAGAAAACAACTCTATTTTTTAACGATGCCAGTTTTTTGTTCAAGTTCACAAAGGCTTTACATCTACGGCAAACGTCCCCACCATATATCTCCCTGATGTTGTGGAATAATCCCCCCGGTGACATATTAATAGTATTTGCATCCATGTTCATCAAACTGAAGAAAGATAGCAGGAATTTGGACACTTACTATTCAAAAATTTTATTCAAAATTTGCCGACGTTTCGGAGAAGCATTTCTCCTTTCTCAAGGCTGTGGGAAACAAGTAAACATTAACGTTTAACATAGGAGACGAAAGCCATGACAAAGCACTCACCTTATTTTATTCTATTTAAAGAAGAAATTTTTGAATCGTCACTCATGATAAGTTGGACATTCGCCAGATATTGTCACAAAATTGTTGATCTAGAAAGATTTTTTTTTGAGTTCTGTTACATGGTAAATTTGAAGACTATTATAAGAAACGAGGTTAAAAAAGGAACTAACACAGAATACATTTTCTTTTTCTTTTTGTCTCTGGGTTAGTGGTATGTCACAGCTGTCAACGCCATCTATGCTAAGATTAAACAAACAGAACATTGCACAAAGTTGTTAACAAACCGAGCAAAACTACATGTTAGCTATGAGGCTATGGTACACCGAGCTTAAGTCTTGCGTGTCCTCTCTAAAATTCACCGTGCACTGTCTTTGTATGTGTATCATTTCACTCATGAGTCTTCTATTATAGCCTGATTCTTTGTCCAATATGGAAACATTCGAGAAGTCAAAACTATGTGAATTCACTATTGCATGTGTGGCTAGTGCTGTCCTCTGTGTACTTTTATCCCTCTTGTTTACGTCATTTTGGTGTTGTCTGATTCTGTCCTGGAGCAACTGCTTGGTTTGGCCCACATAACATCTCTCGCAGTCACCACACGGAATCTTGTATATCACCTCTGATTGTTTTAGGATGGGGGTGTCGTCTTTGAGCTTGGTGAAGAATCTCTTCTTTACATTGATCTTATTGTAAAAGGCAGCTGTCACATTGTGCTCCCGAAACACCCTGTTTATCTGGTATGACAGCCCAGGATACATAACCAGTCTTGTGAACCTCCTAACACTGTTATCTGTTGAAGTAAGAACTGCTGGCCAAAGTTGATTTGGGACCAGTCCACTTCTATAAAGCAACCTGCTGACAACTAATATTATGTTCGGCCTAATGCGCATGCGCAACTAAGTTAGGTACACGTGCTATTAATGGTGCAGAAGCCAGTTCTGTCGGGAATGCGAATAGATAAAGGCTACTCTCACTATTAATAGTTTCAAGCGACCATCGGCCATTTTGTATTATTCACCAGTGTGTTAATATATCTTTAAATAAACTTTGTTAAAACCGTCTCATCAGTTTCAAAAGTATCCACCCTCTCATGGTAGCAGCGCTTGTGTGTATGTGCGTGCGTGTTAATTAAGAAACAGAAGGCTAGAAGACCACGTGTTGAACAGAAGACTACAAGACCACGTGTTAAACAGAAGACTAAAAGACCACGTGTTGAACAGAAGACTACAAGACCACGTGTTCAACATCAAAACAAAAAGCATGTTCAATCAAGAAGAGATGATCGAGATGGACCAATCCGATGCAAGCGAAAGGTCAACGATGGGAGTACCAGAAAATATTTTTGCAATGCTCACGAACACCAATTTCGTGAAGATGTTGGCAGAGCAAATAAACAACTTGAATCCTCCCCAATATACCCACCTTCATAATACCTCAATTTGAGACCAGCGACAAGCTGAGGGGTCATTCCAATTTCCGTTCATGGAAACAAAGAGTCGAACGTGACATCAGGGCCCTAGGAAGATCCCAATTTCTACTGCACAACATGGGTGGACCAGAGTGTAACATGACCGTAGAAGAGAAAAACATGTACAACGCTCAAGTGCTACAATACTTGGAAGCATCTTTGCAGCACGCTCCCAGAGCTGTAATAGAAAGCGAAGAATCGGCAGCTGAAGCCTTCAAAAAACTTATCCAAATGTTCGGCAAAAATGATGTCCAAAAAATGGTGGAAGTTTTGGACAATTTTGGAAAAATTACATTTTACCCGAAGATGAACCCGGTGAACTTCGTCTCACAATTCGAAAAAGGAGTTCAAGAATTCAAGGAACTGGGCTTTCCGTTGGACCCGAAGATCATAGTGGGATATTTTCTACATAAAATCAAGGATGCTAATGGTTTCTTGGCGTTTTTCACCACAATGGCTACACTACCAGAGGAAACGAGGACGTACGAGTTCGTAAAGAATGCCTTTCTGGAGGTGGCGAATAGCCAATATTTTAAGGAAGCAGAAAACAGTATGTATAAGAATGAATCAAATGATAGTTTGGATATTTGTTCCGAGTGTTTTGGTATTACGGGTGAGAATCTCAATACTGAGATCAATGAAGTGTATACTGTATGCTCTTTTTGTATTGATGATCCCATTGGAGAATGTACTTTTGCTAATCCTAATTCAGTTTCAGTGCTCTGCATCAAATGTGGTAAGAGAGATGATAATAATTGTTGTGATTTTTGTTTAGAGAATAGGTCTGATCGAACAAACAGGGATGGTTCAAAGAAAGAGAAATATCAAGCTAAGAGGTCTCCTTATTTTAAAGAGAAAAGGGCAGAAAAGAGTCCTTACACACTGGATCAGTTGGAGAAAATCAAGAAAATGACACCAGCTGAAAAGCGTGAGGCAAGTTGCAGAAAATGTGGTTTGATGTTCCACAAGTCAAACACATGTGTGAACACAGAGAGATTCTGCTTTTTCTGCCATAAGAAGGGACACGAAAAGAAGGACTGTAGGAAACTGAAAGATCAAAAATCTAGTAAGTCATTGTTCGATTTGAATAATTTCAGTATGTTTGCAACATTTCTAGTTGATTCTGGTGCATCTCACCATGTAGTGAATGTACAGAATATTTTGTTGAACTATCAGGCTTATAAAGAGCCGATATCTGTTGTTTTGGCATCGGAAACTGAAAGCACTATGTCAATGGGTCAGGGAACACTTCCATTACTAGTACAGTTTGGAAAAAGTTCGCACATTGTACATCTAGCTAATGTTCAGTATGTCCCCGAAGTAAGGGATAATATTCTCAGTGTCCGTGCATTTAATATTCAGTTTGGGACAAGTCTTGTGCTAAATGCTAATAATGGATTTATTTTATCTAGAAAATTAAGAAGAAAGATCTCCCTGCTCTTTGTATCGGATGGCGTTTATCGAATTTCAGCAAGAGTCAATCCTGGTGATACAAGTAGTATCAACAAAATTAATGTAAATAAAGTAGAAAGTATAAATAAACAGTTAAGTTCGAAAGATAATTCTAGTTTTAAAATGAAACTCTCAGTTATCAAACCCAATAAGAAAGTCAATAATAGTAGAAGAGAAACACGAAAATTACGTAAAAGATTTACTCGTAATCAGTTAAAAATGTTGGCTCAGGAAGGTAGTATGTGGCATCGTAGAATGGGTCATATATCATCTTCTTACTTAGGAAAATTACCTAATGTTGTTCAAGGAGTTAAAGAACTCACGTATAATCTCAGTACTGGTAATTGTACAATTTGTTCTAAAGCAAAAATGACCAGAAAAACATGTGCAAAAGAAAGAGATCGAGCCACTAGAGCTTGTGAAATTCTTCATTCAGATCTATTAACTGTCAATCCGCCAACACATTACACTAAGAAAAAGTATATTTTAATTGTTCTAGATGATTATTCAAGATATGCACAAATTTTCCTGATGAAACAAAAGTCTGAAACTTTCAAGTTTTTGAAGTCTGCTTTGAACTATCTTCAGTCATTATTTCCTAGTCCTGGTCAATTCAGAAAATTACGTTGTGATAATGGAACAGAGTTTATCAGCGAATCTTGTCAACAAGTTCTCGATCAGTTTGGTATTTAAATTCAGTTAGCAGAACCTTATCAACATGAGCATAATGGAACTGCTGAAAGGTTCAATAGAACACTCCAAGAAAGGGCTAGAGCCTTGTTATTTGAATCAGGCTTTCCAAATACTTTCTGGGGTTTTGCATTTTCGACTGCTTGCTATCTATACAATCGTACGCCTCATTCATCATTAGACTTTCTGACTCCATATGAAAAACTCTATGGAAAACAAGCCGATCTGCAAAATATAAGAATTTTCGGTTCACAGGCAGAAGTTAGAAATGAAAATGTTCCAAAAGGTAAAAAGTTGAATGCAAGATCCAGCACAATGTATTTAATAGGATATACCGATACTGGCTATTTGTTGTATGATCCTAAAACCTGTAAGACTATTACATCTTGTAATGTTCTAATAAATGAAGAGTTGACCTACAAGTCATATGAATCAAAGTTATCAGTTCCAAGTGATGAATTAACAGTTTCGTCTGAATCTGTTGAGTCCAGTGAGAATGTTTCTGTTACGCCCTCTGTAGGCAATTCTGTTGCGTCCATTACGGACATATCTGTTGTGCCACCTACTGGCAATTCTGTTGTATCAGTTGCAAACAATCCTGTTGAAATGAACTCAGTTGAACAAAACTCTGATTCTGTAAGAACTACAAGTCCAGTACAGAGTAGCTCCAACAATTCTGTTGATAAAACAAGTGCTACAAATATGTTAGAAAATGTTTCAGTTAGCTCTCAGATAAATAATGAGATAGAATATGAAGAAATATCCCAGCTAGATGATTTTGATGGCAATGAAACCAGTGGACTTTATATGCCGCAAATTTCAGTTAATGCCACAATTTTGAATCCATTTGGTTTTGTATATGATACAAAAATCTATCAAACGAGTAGAACACCTCAAACATATCTGGAAGCAATGACATGTTCAGAAAGTAGCAAATGGATTACTGCCATTCAGTCCGAACTTGAAGCTATAAACCAACATGAAGTTTGGGAAATTGTGGAAAGAAAACAAGGTATGAAAAGTATTCCGTTGAAATGGGTATTTACAGTTAAGGACAATGGTGTGTGTAAGGCTCGTTTAGTTGTTGTAGGATGCAAAGATACTGAAAAGTATACTCCTGAGGAAACTGCATCTCCTACACCAGCTCTATCAGTTGTTAAATTATTATTTGCTTTGTCAGTTTCTAGGAATTGGCATGTTGAACAGTTGGATGTCAAAACAGCATTTCTTCAAGGTGAAATTGATCGACCAAAATATGTAAGTGTTCCTGAAGGAATCAATCTTGATAAATCAAAGGTAATATTGAAGTTACGAAAAGCTCTTTATGGATTATCTATAGCACCGAAATGTTGGTTTATGACACTTCATAATTTTCTGAAGGATTCTGGTTTTGAATCAAATTTACGAGAACTACATTACAGGTAGTTGTAGAAACCTTATTCAGGAAAATGTGAATATGTTGAAGTCACGTTTTAAGGTAAAACAATTTGGCTTTCCTACAAAATTTCTTGGTTTGGAAATCACTAGATCAGAAAATCAGTTGTTTCTTCATCAAACACAGTTTGTTAATGAAATGTTGAAAGAATTTCGAATGGAAAACTCAAATTCAGTTGACACTCCTTTAGTTCCTCAAGGAAATCATAAAGTTCCGGAAGTAACGAATGAAGCAGATTTTCCGTATAAGAAAGCTATAGGTTCCCTACTGTATTTAAGTATGTTCACAAGACCTGATATATCCTTTGCCGTAGGTTATTTGGCTAGATTCCAAGCTAATCCACAGCAGTATCATTGGACATTAGTTAAAAGAGTTTTCAGGTATTTGAAAGGTACAAGTCAGTTAGGTCTAAAATTCACAGTAGGATCTCCAATTTTGTCATGTTATTGTGATGCAGATTTTTCAGGTGATAAGTGTGGTCAAAAGTCGACCACAGGCTTTGTGATTTTTGCATTTGGTAATCCTGTTGTATGGTGCTCAAAACTTCAATCAACAATAGCACAAAGTTCAGCAGAAGCGGAATTTATTGCACTTACTCATGCTACTAATGAAATTCTATTTTTAGCACAATTATTAGAAGAGACTGTGGGTCTCAGAGCATTTCCAGTTAATATATATGAAGACAATGAAGCAGCAAGACGTAACTGTCTGGCTAGCACAAGTAAAAGCCGCTTGAAGTATGTGGAACGTAAATATTTATTGATTCGTCAACACGTAAGAGATAAGAAAATTAATATTGTGAAGATCAATACCAATGATCAGATTGCTGACATTCTAACAAAACCAGCAGCAAAGCTCACTAAGTTTCGTGATCACCTTGTATTCTATGAGGTTTGATTTGCATGAAAATATCCAATCCAAGCATAAGATGATAACCAAGTAATAAGTCATAATGATTCAATATTATAGGAAGAAAATGAGAAAAGTCAACGACAAACTCAAAACATGCTCTGTTTGATCAAACATTTCATAAGTAATATTAATTCTTTTCTTTTCAGTCATTATGTATACCTTATCTGAGTAGTGTTATAAATGGTCTTTGATCTAAAACATACTCTGATAATGAATTCTGTTGTTTATCTTAGTATCTTGAAAGGATCTTCGATCCCTTAGGTACTTTGGTAATATGTCTGTTGAGTGTTTTATCTGTATATTGTGGAAAGGTTCTTCGTTCCTGGAAACATAATCTGATAATACTCAAAATTTGTTGTATATTTGTTCGAGTTATATTGGAAGGGTCTTCGGTCCCTGGAGATATACTTTAATGAATATACATGTTGAAGTGTTCATTTGAGACATGTGGGAAGGGTCTCCGGTCCCTGGATACATACTCTTACGAATACTAGTGTCTTGATTTGGAAGGGTCTCCGGTTTCTGGAAATGATAGATGCGAAATCCAAAATTCTGACCACATGTGTGTAATGAATTAATCATGTTAGTCTGATATGATGGAACATACTATGTATGTGATCAGTCATGTCATTTATATGTTGATCTACTATGGGATATGCATGCATTCTGGCATATGTATCTGTTGATCAGTTTCAGTTGATATGATGGTATAATATCACTTGTGGGAAGGGTCTCCGGTCCCTGGACACAATGTATTGATACCATAACAAATATGAAGGACAGTTGGTTCGCTATAAGGAACCCTATTCCATTGCCTCACAGCAACAGCTCTGTATGGTTCCACTGACAATCCTGTTGTAGGTTTAAGGCTTGATTTATATAAATTCAAATAAAATACTATCTACTATTGTATACTTTATATATATTCTATATTTCTTAGTTTATCGAAGTCAGTTAAATGGAACTTTCAGTTTTCTGTTGATTAGTTGTCAGGTCCTCAGTTTGGGAGGGGGTGTTGAAGTAAGAACTGCTGGCCAAAGTTGATTTGGGACCAGTCCACTTCTAAGTGTGATATCAATTCCTCAAAAACTGTTGGATCAATTCGAACCAAATCTTGAAACTGCGAATAGTTTTCGAAATGAGATGCACATGTTGAATTTCAGTTCGATAGTTCAGATAGGAATAGAGATGTCAGTGGTCAATTCGGCAAAGTGTGATATCAATTCCTCGAAAACTGTTGGATCAATTCGAACTAAATCTTGAAACTGCAAATAATTTTCGAATTGAGATAAACATGTTGAATTTCAGTTCGATAGTTCTGATAGGAATTGAGATGTCAGTGGTCAATTCGTCAAAGTGTGATATCAATTCCTCGAAAACTGTTGGATCAATTCGAACCAAATCTTGAAACTGTACTCAGTTTTCGAATTGAGATGCACATGTTGAATTTCAGTTCGATAGTTCAGATAGGAATAGAGATGTCAGTGGTCAATTCGGCAAAGTGTGATATCAATTCCTCGAAAACTGTTGAATCAATTCGAACCAAATCTTGAAATTTCACACAGTTTTCGAATTGAGATGCACATGTTGAATTTCACTTCGATAGCTCAGATAGGAATTGAGATTTCAGTGGTCAATTCGGCAAAGTGTGATATCAATTCCTCGAAAACTGTTGGATCAATTCGAACCAAATCTTGAAACTGCACATAGTTTTCGAAATGAGATGCACATGTTGGATTTCAGTTCGATAGTTCAGATAGGAATAGAGATTTCAGTGGTCAATTCGGCAAAGTGTGATATCAATTCCTCGGAAACTGTTGGATCAATTCGAACCAAATATTGAAACTTCACTCAGTTTTCGAATTGAGATGCACATGTTGAATTTCAGTTCGATAGTTCTGATAGGAATTGAGATTTCAGTGGTCCATTCGGCAAAGTGTGATTTCAATTCCTCAAAAACTGTTGGACCAATACTCCCCAAATCTCGAAACTGCACATAGTTTTCGAATTGAGATGCACATGTTGAATTTCAGTTCGATAGTTCAGATAAGAATTGAGATTTCAGTGGTCAATTCGGCAAAGTGTGATATCAATTCCTGAAACTGTTGGATCAATTCGAACCAAATATTGAAACTTCACTCAGTTTTCGAATTGAGATGCACATGTTGAATTTCAGTTCGATAGTTCTGATAGGAATTGAGATTTCAGTGGTCCATTCGGCAAAGTGTGATTTCAATTCCTCAAAAACTGTTGGACCAATACTCCCCAAATCTCGAAACTGTACACAGTTTTCGAATTGAGATGCACATGTTGAATTTCAGTTCGATAGTTCAGATAGGAATTGAGATTTCAGTGGTCCATTCGGCAAAGTGTGATTTCAATTCCTCAAAAACTGTTGGACCAATACTCCCCAAATCTCGAAACTGCACATAGTTTTCGAATTGAGATGCACATGTTGAATTTCAGTTCGATAGTTCAGATAGGAATTGAGATTTCAGTGGTCAATTCGGCAAAGTGTGATATCAATTCCTCGAAAACTGTTGGATCAATTAGAACCAAATCTTGAAACTGCACATAGTTTTCGAAATGAGATGCACATGTTGAATTTCAGTTCGATAGTTCAGATAGGAATTGAGATTTCAGTGGTCAATTCGGCAAAGTGTGATATCAATTCCTCGAAAACTGTTGGATCAATTCGAACCAAATCTTGAAACTGCGAATAGTTTTCGAAATGAGATGCACATGTTGAATTTCAGATCGATAGTTCTCATAGGAATGGAGATTTCAGTAGTCGATTCGACAAAATATCATTTCAATTCCTAAGGAACTATTGAATCAATTCGACCCAAATCTCGAAACTGTACACAGTTTTCGAATTGAGATGCACATGTTGAATTTCAGTTCGATAGTTCAGATAGGAATTGAGATTTCAGTGGTCAATTCGGTAAAGTGTGATATCAATTCCTCGAAAACTGTTGGATCAATTCGAACCAAATCTTGGAACTGTACTCAGTTTTCGAATTGAGATGCACATGTTGAATTTCACTTCGATAGTTCAGATAGGAATTGAGATTTCAGTGGTCAATTCGGCAAAGTGTGATATCAATTCCTCGAAAACTGTTGGATCAATTCGAACCAAATCTTGAAATTTCACACAGTTTTCGAATTGAATTGCACAAGTTGAATTTCACTTCGATAGCTCAGATAGGAATTGAGATTTCAGTGGTCAATTCGGCAAAGTGTGATATCAATTCCTCGAAAACTGTTGGATCAATTCGAACCAAATCTTGAAATTTCACACAGTTTTCGAATTGAGATGCACATGCTGAATTTCACTTCGATAGTTCAGATAGGAATTGAGATTTCAGTGGTCAATTCGGCAAAGTGTGATATCAATTCCTCGAAAACTGTTGGATCAATTCGAACCAAATCTTGAAACTGCACATAGTTTTCGGATTGAAATGCACATGTTGAATATCAGATCGATAGTTCTCATAGGAATGGAGATTTCAGTAGTCGATTCGACAAAATATCATTTCAATTCCGAAGGAACTATTGAATCAATTCGACCCAAATCTCGAAACTGTACTCAGTTTTCGAATTGAGATGCACATGTTGAATTTCACTTCGATAGTTCAGATAGGAATAGAGATTTCAGTGGTCAATTCGACAAAGTGTGATATCAATTCCCCGAAAACTGTTGGATCAATTCGAACCAAATCTTGAAACTGCACATAGTTTTCGGATTGTAATGCACATGTTGAATATCAGATCGATAGTTCTCATAGGAATGGAGATTTCAGTAGTCGATTCGACAAAATATCATTTCAATTCCTAAGGAACTATTGAATCAATTCGACCCAAATCTCGAAACTGTACAGTTTTCGAATTGAGATGCACATGTTGAATTTCAGTTCGATAGTTCAGATAGGAATTGAGATTTCAGTGGTCAATTCGGCAAAGTGTGATATCAATTCCTCGAAAACTGTTATATCAATTCGAACCAAATCTTGGAACTGTACTCAGTTTTCGAATTGAGATGCACATGTTGAATTTCAGTTCGATAGTTCAGATAGGAATAGAGATGTCAGTGGTCAATTCGGCAAAGTGTGATATCAATTCCTCGAAAACTGTTGGATCAATTCGAACTAAATCTTGAAACTGCAAATAATTTTCGAATTGAGATAAACATGTTGAATTTCAGTTCGATAGTTCTGATAGGAATTGAGATGTCAGTGGTCAATTCGGCAAAGTGTGATATCAATTCCTCGAAAACTGTTGGATCAATTCGAACCAAATCTTGAAATTTCACACAGTTTTCGAATTGAGATGCACATGTTGAATTTCACTTCGATAGTTCAGATAGGAATTGAGATTTCAGTGGTCAATTCGGCAAAGTGTGATATCAATTCCTCGAAAACTGTTGGATCAATTCGAACCAAATCTTGAAACTGCACATAGTTTTCGGATTGAAATGCACATGTTGAATTTCAGTTCGATAGTTCAGATAGGAATTGAGATTTCAATGGTCTATTCGGCAAAGTGTGATATCAATTCCTCAAAAACTGTTGGATCAATTCGAACCAAATCTTGAAACTGCGAATAGTTTTCGAAATGAGATGCACATGTTGAATTTCAGATCGATAGTTCTCATAGGAATGGAGATTTCAGTAGTCGATTCGACAAAATGTCATTTCAATTCCTAAGGAACTATTGAATCAATTCGACCCAGATCTCGAAACTGTACACAGTTTTCGAATTGAGATGCACATGTTGAATTTCAGTTCGATAGTTCAGATAGGAATTGAGATTTCAGTGGTCAATTCGGCAAAGTGTGATATCAATTCCTCGAAAACTGTTGGATCACTTCGAACCAAATCTTGAAACTGTACTCAGTTTTCGAATTGAGATGCACATGTTGAATTTCAGTTCGATAGTTCAGATAGGAATAGAGATGTCAGTGGTCAATTCGGCAAAGTGTGATATCAATTCCTCGAAAACTGTTGGATCAATTCGAACCAAATCTTGAAATTTCACACAGTTTTCGAATTGAGATGCACATGTTGAATTTCACTTCGATAGCTCAGATAGGAATTGAGATTTCAGTGGTCAATTCGGCAAAGTGTGATATCAAGTCCTCGAAAACTGTTGGATCAATTTGAACCAAATCTTGAAACTGCACATAGTTTTCGAAATGAGATGCACATGTTGAATTTCAGTTCGATAGTTCAGATAGGAATAGAGATTTCAGTGGTCAATTCGGCAAAGTGTGATATCAATTCCTCGGAAACTGTTGGATCAATTCGAACCAAATATTGAAACTTCACTCAGTTTTCGAATTGAGATGCACATGTTGAATTTCAGTTCGATAGTTCTGATAGGAATTGAGATTTCAGTGGTACATTCAGCAAAGTGTGATTTCAATTCCTCAAAAACTGTTGGACCAATACTCCCCAAATCTCGAAACTGCACATAGTTTTCGAATTGAGATGCACATGTTGAATTTCAGTTCGATAGTTCAGATAAGAATTGATATTTCAGTGGTCAATTCGGCAAAGTGTGATATCAATTCCTGAAACTGTTGGATCAATTCGAACCAAATCTTTGAACTGCACATAGTTTTCGAATTGAGATGCACATGTTGAATTTCAGTTCGATAGTTCAGATAGGAATTGAGATTTCAGTGGTCAATTCGGCAAAGTGTGATATCAATTCCTCGAAAACTGTTGGATCAATTAGAACCAAATCTTGAAACTGCACATAGTTTTCGAAATGAGATGCACATGTTGAATTTCAGTTCGATAGTTCAGATAGGAGTTGAGATTTCAGTGGTCAATTCGGCAAGGTGTGATATCAATTCCTCGAAAACTGTTGGATCAATTCGAACCAAATCTTGAAACTGCGAATAGTTTTCGAAATGAGATGCACATGTTGAATTTCAGATCGATAGTTCTCATAGGAATGGAGATTTCAGTAGTCGATTCGACAAAATATCATTTTAATTCCTAAGGAACTATTGAATCAATTCGACCCAAAGCTCGAAACTGTACACAGTTTTAGAATTGAGATGCACATGTTGAATTTCAGTTCGATAGTTCAGATAGGAATTGAGATTTCAGTGGTCAATTCGGTAAAGTGTGATATCAATTCCTCGAAAACTGTTGGATCAATTCGAAACAAATCTTGGAACTGTACTCAGTTTTCGAATTGAGATGCACATGTTGAATTTCAGTTCGATAGTTCAGATAGAAATAGAGATGTCAGTGGTCAATTCGGCAAAGTGTGATATCAATTCCTCGAAAACTGTTGGATCAATTCGAACCAAATCTTGAAATTTCACACAGTTTTCGAATTGAGATGCACATGTTGAATTTCACTTCGATAGCTCAGATAGGAATTGAGATTTCAGTGGTCAATTCGGCAAAGTGTGATATCAATTCCTCGAAAACTGTTGGATCAATTCGAAACAAATCTTGAAACTGCACATAGTTTTCAGATTGAAATGCACATGTTGAATATCAGATCGATAGTTCTCATAGGAATGGAGATTTCAGTAGTCGATTCGACAAAATATCATTTCAATTCCTAAGGAACTATTGAATCAATTCGACCCAGATCTCGAAACTGTACACAGTTTTCGAATTGAGATGCACATGTTGAATTTCAGTTCGATAGTTCAGATAGGAATTGAGATTTCAGTGGTCAATTCGGCAAAGTGTGATATCAATTCCTCGAAAACTGTTGGATCAATTCGAACCAAATCTTGAAACAGTACTCAGTTTTCGAATTGAGATGCACATATTGAATTTCAGTTCGATGGTTCAGATAGGAATAGAGATGTCAGTGGTCAATTCGGCAAAGTGTGATATCAATTCCTCGAAAACTGTTGGATCAATTCGAACCAAATCTTGAAATTTCACACAGTTTTCGAATTGAGATGCACAAGTTGAATTTCACTTCGATAGCTCAGATAGGAATTGAGATTTCAGTGGTCAATTCGGCAAAGTGTGATATCAATTCCTCGAAAACTGTTGGATCAATTCGAACCAAATCTTGAAACTGCACATAGTTTTCGGATTGAAATGCACATGTTGAATTTCAGTTCGATAGTTCAGATAGGAATTGAGATTTCAATGGTCTATTCGGCAAAGTGTGATATCAATTCCTCAAAAACTGTTGGATCAATTCGAACCAAATCTTGAAACTGCGAATAGTTTTCGAAATGAGATGCACATGTTGAATTTCAGATCGACAGTTCTCATAGGAATGGAGATTTCAGTAGTCGATTCGACAAAATATCATTTCAATTCCTAAGGAACTATTGAATCAATTCGACCCAAATCTCGAAACTGTACACAGTTTTCGAATTGAGATGCACATGTTGAATTTCAGTTCGATAGTTCAGATAGGAATTGAGATTTCAGTGGTCAATTCGGCAAAGTGTGATATCAATTCCTCGAAAACTGTTGGATCAATTCGAACCAAATCTTGAAACTGTACTCAGTTTTCGAATTGAGATGCACATGTTGAATTTCAGTTTGATAGTTCAGATAGGAATAGAGATTTCTGTGGTCAATTCGGCAAAGTGTGATATCAATTCCTCGAAAACTGTTGGACCAATACTCCCCAAATCTCGAAACTGCACATAGTTTTCGAATTGAGATGCACATGTTGAATTTCAGTTCGATAGTTCAGATAGGAATTGAGATTTCAGTGGTCAATTCGGCAAAGTGTGATATCAATTCCTCAAAAACTGTTGGATCAATTCGAACCAAATCTTGAAACTGCAAATAGTTTTCGAAATGAGATGCACATGTTGAATTTCAGATCGATAGTTCTCATAGGAATGGAGATTTCAGTAGTCGATTCGACAAAATATCATTTCAATCCCTGAGGAACTATGGGATCAATTCGAACCAAATCTTGAAACTGCACATAGTTTTCGGATTGAGATGCACATGTTGAGTTTCAGTTCGATAGTTCAGATAGGAATTGAGATATCAGTGGTCAATTCGGCAAATCTTTAAACTGCACATACTTTTCGAATTGAGATGCACATGTTGAATTTCAGTTCGACAGTTCAGATAGGAATTGAGATTTCAGTGGTCTATTCGGCAAAGTGTGATTTCAATTCCTCAAGAACTGTTGGACCAATACTCCCCAAATCTTGAAACTGCACATAGTTTTCGAGTTGAAATTCACATGTTGAATTTCAGTTAGATAGTTCAGATAGGAATTGAGATTTCAGTGGTCAATTCGGCAAAGTGTGATATCAATTCCTCGGAAACTGTTGCATCAATTCGAACCAAATCTTGAGACTGCACATAGTTTTCGGATTGAGATGCACATGATGAATTTCAGTTCGATAGTTCAGATAGGAATTTAGATTTCGGTGGTCAATTCGGCAAATTGTGATATCAATTCCTCGATATCTGTTGGATCAATTCGAACCAAATCTTGGAATTTTACACAGTTTTCGAATTGAGATGCACATGTTGAATTTCAGTTCGATAGATCAGATAGGAATTGAGATTTCAGTGGTCAATTCGGCAAAGTGTGATATCAATTCCTCGAAAACTGTTGGATCAATTAGAACCAAATCTTGAAACTGCACATAGTTTTCGAAATGAGATGCACATGTTGAATTTCAGTTCGATAGTTCAGATAGGAATTGAGATTTCAGTGGTCAATTCGGCAAAGTGTGATATCAATTCCCAAAACTGTTGGATCAATTCGAACCAAATCTTCAAAGTGCACATAGTTTTCGAATTGAGATGCACTTGTTGAATTTCAGTTTGATAGTTCAGATAAGAATTGAGATTTCAGTGGCCAATTCGGCAAAGTGTGATATCAATTCCTAAAACTGTTGGATCAATTCGAACTAAATCTTGAAACTGCACATAATTTTCGAATTGAGATAAACATGGATATCACACTTTGCCGAATAGACCACTGAGATCTCAATTCCTATCTGAACTGAAATTCAACAAGTGCATCTCAATTCGAAATCTATGTGCAGTTTCAAGATTTGGGTCGAATTGGTCCAACATTGGTCGAATTGGTCCAACATATTGATATCACACTTTGCCGAATTGACCACTGAAATCTCAATTCCTATCTGAACTATCGAACTGAAATTCAACATGTGCATCTCAATTCGAAAACTATGTGCAGTTTCAAGATTTGGTTCGAATTGATCCAACAGTTTTAAAGGAATTGATATCACACTTTGCCGAATTGACCACTGAAATCTCAATTCCTATCTGATCTATCGAACTGAAATTCAACATCTCAATTCGAAAACTGTGTAAAATTCCAAGATTTGGTTCGAATTGATCCAACAGATATCGAGGAATTGATATCACAATTTGCCGAATTGACCACTGAAATCTCAATTCCTATCTGAACTATCGAACTGAATTTCAACATGTGCATCTCAATCCGAAAACTATGTGCAGTTTCAAGATTTGGTTCGAATTGATGCAACAGTTTCGGAGGAATTGATATCACACTTTGCCGAATTGACCACTGAAATCTCAATTCCTATCCGAACTATCCAACTGAAATTCAACATGTGCATTTCAACTCGAAAACTATGTGCAGTTTCAAGATTTGGGGAGTATTGGTCCAACAGTTTTTGAGGAATTGAAATCACACTTTGCCGAATAGACCACTGAAATCTCAATTCCTATCTGAACTATCGAACTGAAATTCAACATGTGCATCTCAATTCGAAAACTATGTGCAGATTAAAGATTTGCCGAATCGACCACTGATATCTCAATTCCTATCTGAACTATCGAACTGAAACTCAACATGTGCATCTCAATCCGAAAACTATGTGCAGTTTCAAGATTTGGTTCGAATTGATCCCATAGTTCCTTAGGAATTGAAATGATATTTTGTCGAATTGACCACTGAAATCTCAATCTCAATCTGAACTATCGAACTGTAATTCAACATGTGCATATCAATTCGAAAACTATGTGCAGTTTCAAGATTTGGGGAGAATTGATCCAACACTTTTTGAGAAATTGATATCACACTTTGCCGAATAGACCACTGAAATCTCAATTCCTATCTGAACTATCGAACTGAAATTCAACATGTGCATCTCAATTCGAAAACTGTGTAAAATTTCAAGATTTGGTTAGAATTGATCCAACAGTTTTCGAGGAATTGATATCACACTTTGCCGAATTGACCACTGATATCTCAATTCCTATCTGAACTATCGAACTGAAACTCAACATGTGCATCTCAATCCGAAAACTATGTGCAGTTTCAAAATTTGGTTCGAATTGATCCCATAGTTCCTTAGGAAATGAAATGATATTTTGTCGAATCGACTACTGAAATCTCCATTCCTATGAGAACTATCGATCTGAAATTCAACATGTGCATCTCATTTCGAAAACTATTTGCAGTTTCAAGATTTGGTTCGAATTGATCCAACAGTTTTTGAGGAATTGATATCACACTTTGCCGAATAGACCATTGAAATCTCAATTCCTATCTGAACTATCGAACTGAAATTCAACACGTGCATTTCAATCCGAAAACTATGTGCAGTTTCAAGATTTGGGGAGAATTGATCCAACACTTTTTGAGGAATTGATATCACACTTTGCCGAATAGACCACTGAAATCTCAATTCCTATCTGAACTATCGAACTGAAATTCAACATGTGCATCTCAATTCGAAAACTGTGTAAAATTTCAAGATTTGGTTAGAATTGATCCAACAGTTTTCGAGGAATTGATATCACACTTTGCCGAATTGACCACTGATATCTCAATTCCTATCTGAACTATCGAACTGAAACTCAACATGTGCATCTCAATCCGAAAACTATGTGCAGTTTCAAAATTTGGTTCGAATTGATCCCATAGTTCCTTAGGAAATGAAATGATATTTTGTCGAATCGACTACTGAAATCTCCATTCCTATGAGAACTATCGATCTGAAATTCAACATGTGCATCTCATTTCGAAAACTATTTGCAGTTTCAAGATTTGGTTCGAATTGATCCAACAGTTTTCGAGGAATTGATATCACACTTTGCCAAATGGACCACTGAAATCTCAATTCCCATCTGAACTATCGAAGTGAAATTCAACATGTGCATGTCGCGAAATTTCACACAGTTTTCGAATTGAGATGCACATGTTGAATTTCACTTCGATAGTTCAGATAGGAATTGAGATTTGAGTGGTCAATTCGGCAAAGTGTGATATCAATTCCTCGAAAACTGTTGGATCAATTCGAACCAAATCTTGAAACTGCACTTACTTTTCGGATTGAAATGCACATGTTGAATTTCAGTTCGATAGTTCAGAATTGAGATTTCAGTGGTCAATTCGGCAAAGTGTGATATCAATTCCTCGAAAACTGTTGGATCAATTCGAACCAAATCTTGAAACTGCACATAGTTTTCGGATTGAAATGCACATGTTGAATTTCAGTTCGATAGTTCAGATAGGAATTGAGATTTCAATGGTCTATTCGGCAAAGAGTAATATCAATTCCTCAAAAAATGTTGGATTAATTCGAACCAAATCTTGAAACTGCGAATAGTTTTCGAAATGAGATGCACATGTTGAATTTCAGATCGATAGTTCTCATAGGAATGGAGATTTCAGTAGGCGATTCGACAAAATATCATTTCAATTCCTAAGGACCTATTGGATCAATTCGACCCAAATCTCGAAACTGTACACAGTTTTCGAATTGAGATGCACATGTTGAATTTCAGTTCGATAGTTCAGATAGGAATAGAGATTTCAGTGGTCAATTCGGCAAAGTGTGATATCAATTCCTCGAAAACTGTTGGATCAATTCGAACTAAATCTTGAAACTGCACATAATTTTCGAATTGAGATAAACATGTTGAATTTCAGTTCGATAGTTCTGATAGGAATTGAGATGTCAGTGGTCAATTCGGCAAAGTGTGATATCAATTCCTCGAAAACTGTTGGATCAATTCGAACTAAATCTTGAAACTGCACATAATTTTCGAATTGAGATAAACATGGATATCACACTTTGCCGAATAGACCACTGAGATCTCAATTCCTATCTGAACTATCGAACTGAAATTCAACAAGTGCATCTCAATTCGAAAACTATGTGCAGTTTCAAGATTTGGTTCGAATTGATCCAACAGTTTTAAAAGAATTGATATCACACTTTGCCGAATTGACCACTGAAATCTCAATTCCTATCTGATCTATCGAACTGAAATTCAACATGTGCATCTCAATTCGAAAACTGTGTAAAATTCCAAGATTTGGTTCGAATTGATCCAACAGATATCGAGGAATTGATATCACAATTTGCCGAATTGACCACCGAAATCTAAATTCCTATCTGAACTATCGAACTGAAATTCATCATGTGCATCTCAATCCGAAAACTATGTGCAGTCTCAAGATTTGGTTCGAATTGATGCAACAGTTTCCGAGGAATTGATATCACACTTTGCCGAATTGACCACTGAAATCTCAATTCCTATCTGAACTATCTAACTGAAATTCAACATGTGAATTTCAACTCGAAAACTATGTGCAGTTTCAAGATTTGGGGAGTATTGGTCCAACAGTTCTTGAGGAATTGAAATCACACTTTGCCGAATAGACCACTGAAATCTCAATTCCTATCTGAACTGTCGAACTGAAATTCAACATGTGCATCTCAATTCGAAACGTATGTGCAGTTTAAAGATTTGCCGAATTGACCACTGATATCTCCATTCCTATGAGAACTATCGATCTGAAATTCAACATGTGCATCTCATTTCGAAAACTATTTGCAGTTTCAAGATTTGGTTCGAATTGATCCAACAGTTTTTGAGGAATTGATATCACACTTTGCCGAATAGACCATTGAAATCTCAATTTCTATCTGAACTATCGAACTGAAATTCAACATGTGCATTTCAATCCGAAAACTATGTGCAGTTTCAAGATTTGGTTCGAATTGATCCAACAGTTTTCGAGGAATTGATATCACACTTTGTCCTTATCTTTTGGTCCAGGGATAGGAAAAAAACTGGGATTATTATAACAGCCTAACTTACTTGTCTTCCGTTTTAAACCTCGTGTCTGGGATGCTGCTTCCAAACTCCTAAGGGTGATCTTTGAGGGTAACTAGGTGTGGATCCAGTCCGGGTTGGTTCTCCTTTTCTTTTCAGGAATTCAGCAACGCCTCTTGATTGAATCGGTCACACCAGTGTCGCTGTTGCCTCTAGTACTCGGTTTTTCTGTTGAAGGTAACGTCGCACCAACACAAATCTCCGTTCTTGGATTTTTACTCAAAGAATTGAAATTCACGTGTACACCTGCTTTTCTTTGGGATACACTAGTAAAATCCCATCCTTGTCGCCAATTATATTTTTACGCTCCAAGTTCACTTTTTTAAAAAAACAACTTTATTTCTCGAAGCAAGTTTATTTCAAGCAGGTCTGAATAATAATGAATCACAAAACTACATTTCTACCAGAGGAAAGCGAAAACTGCTTACTAAAAGCTATACGAATATTCCTCGAACTCTACTCGAGGTGGTTTACATTACTCTAAGGAATGCTTACGCCTATTTACCATAAAAATATAAAAGCGTCCGATCGGAACGAACAATGGAGCGCAACTAAAATCACGCGATAGAATGACTAATACGTTATATAATCAGATGACGAAACGACGAATGACGTATCTCGGGATGATTTGTGGAAATTTCGTTATATTCTAGAAAAAATACGATATTGTTGAATAATTTTTTTTAAATTGATACATAATACTATTTTCTACAGAGTGTTCAAAATCAAAAATCCAAACTTTCCACGAAAACTTTTCCTGAATATAAAAGCGTCCGATCGGTACGAACAATGGAGCGCAACTAAAATCACGCGTTAGAATGAATAATACCATATATAATCAGATGACAAAACGACGAATGACGTATCTCGGGATGATTTGTGGAAATTTCGTTATATTTTAGAAAAAATATGATATTGTTGAACAATTTTTTTAAATTGAAACCTAATACTATTTTCTACAGAGTGTTCAAATTCAAAAATCCAAACTTTCCACGAAAACTTACTCCGAATATAAAAGCGTCCGATCGGTAAGAACAATGGAGCGCAACTAAAATCACGCGATAGAATGACTAATACGTTATATAATCAGATGACGAAACGACGAATGACGTATCTCGGGATGATTTGTGGAAATTTCGTTATATTCTAGAAAAAATACGATATTGTTGAACAATTTTTTCGAATTGATAACTAATACTATTTTCTACAGAGTGTTCAAATTCAAAAATCCAAAATTTCAACGAAATCTCAACCCGAATATAAAAGCGTCCGATCGGTACGATCGGGATGATTTGTGGAAATTTCGGTATATTCTAGAAAAAATACGATATTGTTGAACAATTTTTTTGAATTCTTCTACAGAGTGTTCAAATTCAAAAATCCAAAATTTCAACGAAATCTCAACCCGAATATAAAAGCGTCCGATCGGTACGAACAATGGACCGCAACTTAAATCACGCAATAGAATGACTATTACGTTGTATAATAAGATGACGAAACGACGAATGACGTATCTCGGGATGATTTGTGGAAATTTCGGTATATTCTAGAAAGAATACGATATTGTTGAACAATTTTTTTTAATTGATACCTAATACTATTTTTTACAGAGTGTTCAAAATCAAAAATCCAAAATTTCAACGAAATCTTAACCCGAATATAAAAGCGTCCGATCAGTACGAAAAATGGAGCGCAACTAAAATCAAGCGAAAGAATGACCAATACGTTGTATAATCAGATGACGAAACGACGAATGACGTATCTCGGGATGATTTGTGGAAATTTCGTTATATTCTAGGAAAAAAAAGATATTGTTGAAAATTGTTTTTAAATTGATAACTAATACTATTTTCTAAAGAGTGTTCAAATTCAAAAATCCAAACTTTCCCCGAAAACTTACCCTGAATATAAAAGCGTCCGATCGGTACGAACAATGGAGCGCAACAAAAATCAGATTCTACAGAGTGTTCAAATTCAAAAATCCAAAATTTCAACGAAATCTTAACCCGAATATAAAAGCGTCCGATCAGTACGAAAAATGGAGCGCAACTAAAATCACGCGAAAGAATGACTAATACGTTGTATAATCAGATGACGAAACGACGAATGACGTATCTCGGGATGATTTGTGGAAATTTCGTTATATTCTAGGAAAAAAAAGATATTGTTGAAAATTTTTTTTAAATTGATACCTAATACTATTTTCTACAGAGTGTTCAAATTCAAAAATCCAAACTTTCCACGAAAACTTACCCTGAATATAAAAGCGTCCGATCGGTACGAAGAATGATGCGCAAATGAAATCACGAGATAGAATGACTAATACGTTATATAATCAGATGACGAAACGACGAATGACGTATCTCGGGTTGATTTGTGGAAATTTTGGTATATTCCAGAAAAAATACGATATTGTTGAACAATTTTTTTAAATTGATACCTAATACTATTTTCTTCAGAGTGTTCAAATTCAAAAATCCAAACTTTCCACGAAAACTTACCCTGAATATAAAAGCGTCCGATCGGTACGAACAATGGAGCGCAACTTAAATCACGCAATAGAATGACTAATACGTTGTATAATCAGATGACGAAACGACGAATGACGTATCTCGGGTTGGATTGTGGAAATTTCGGTATATTCTAGAAAAAATGCGATATTGTTGAAAAATTTTTTCGAATTGATACCTAATACTATTATATTTTCTACAGAGTGTTCAAATTCAAAAATCCAAACTTTCCACGAAAACTTACCCTGAATATAAAAGCGTCCGATCGGTACGAACAATGGAGCGCAACAAAAATCAGATTCTACAGAGTGTTCAAATTCAAAAATCCAAAATTTCAACGAAATCTTAACCCGAATATAAAAGCGTCCGATCAGTACGAAAAATGGAGCGCAACTAAAATCACGCGAAAGAATGACTAATACGTTGTATAATCAGATGACGAAACGAGGAATGACGTATCTCGGGATGATTTGTGGAAATTTCGGTATATTCTAGAAAGAATACGATATTGTTGAACAATTTTTTTTAATTGATACCTAATACTATTTTCTACAGAGTGTTCAAAATCAAAAATCCAAAATTTCAACGAAATCTTAACCCGAATATAAAAGCGTCCGATCAGTACGAAAAATGGAGCTCAACTAAAATCACGCGAAAGAATGACTAATACGTTGTATAATCAGATGACGAAACGACGAATGACGTATCTCGGGATGATTTGTGGAAATTTCGTTATATTCTAGGAAAAAAAAGATATTGTTGAAAATTTTTTTTAAATTGATACCTAATACTATTTTCTACAGAGTGTTCAAATTCAAAAATCCAAACTTTCCCCGAAAACTTACCCTGAATATAAAAGCGTCCGATCGGTACGAACAATGGAGCGCAACAAAAATCAGATTCTACAGAGTGTTCAAATTCAAAAATCCAAAATTCCAACGAAATCTTAACCCGAATATAAAAGCGTCCGATCAGTACGAAAAATGGAGCGCAACTAAAATCACGCGAAAGAATGACTAATACGTTGTATAATCAGATGACGAAACGACGAATGACTTATCTCGGGATGATTTGTGGAAATTTCGTTATATTCTAGGAAAAAAAAGATATTGTTGAAAATTTTTTTTAAATTGATACCTAATACTATTTTCTACAGAGTGTTCAAATTCAAAAATCCAAACTTTGCACGAAAACTTACCCTGAATATAAAAGCGTCCGATCGGTACGAACAATGAAGCGCAAATGAAATCACGAGATAGAATGACTAATACGTTATATAATCAGATGACGAAACGACGAATGACGTATCTCGGGTTGATTTGTGGAAATTTTGTTATATTCCAGAAAAAATACGATATTGTTGAACAATTTTTTTAAATTGATACCTAATACTATTTTCTACAGAGTGTTCAAATTCAAAAATCCAAACTTTCCACGAAAACTTACCCTGAATATAAAAGCGTCCGATCGGTACGAACAATAGAGCGCAACTTAAATCACGCAATAGAATGACTAATACGTTGTATAATCAGATGACGAAACGACGAATGACGTATCTCGGGTTGGATTGTGGAAATTTCGGTATATTCTAGAAAAAATACGATATTGTTGAAAAATTTTTTCGAATTGATACCTAATACTATTATTTTTTCTACAGAGTGTTCAAATTCAAAAATCCAAACTTTCCACGAAAAATTACCCTGAATATAAAAGCGTCCGATCGGTACAAACAATGAAGCGCAAATGAAATCAAGCGATAGAATGACTAATACGTTATATAATCAGATGACGGAACGACGAATGACGTAACTCGGGATGATTTGTAGAAATTTCGATATATTCTAGAAAAAATACGATATTCTTGAACAATTTTTTTGAATTGATACCTGATACTATTTTCTACAGAGTGCTCAAATTCAACAAACCAAACTTTCCACGAAAACTTACCCTGAATATAAAAGCGTACGATCGGTACGAACAATGGAGCGCAACTAAAATCACGCGATAGAATGACTAATACGTTATATAATCAGATGACGAAACGACTAATGACATATCTCGGGATGATTTGTGGAAATTTCGTTATATTCTAAAAAAAAACGATATTGTTGAACAATTTTTTCAAATTGATACCTAATACTATTTTTTACAGAGTTTTCAAATTCAGAAATCCAAACTTTCCACGAAAACTTACCCTGAATATAAAAGCGTCCGATCGGTACGAACAATGGAGCGCAACTAAAATCACGCGATAGAATGACTAATACGTTATATAATCAGATGACGGAACGACGAATGACGTATCTCGAGATGATTCGTGGAAATTTCGTTATATTCTAGAGAAAATACGATATAGTTGAACAATTTTTTTTAATTGATACTTAAAACTATTTTCTACAGAGTGTTCAAATTCAAAAATCCAAACTTTCCACGAAAACTTACTCCGAATATAAAAGCGTCCGATCGGTACGAACAATGAACCGCAACTAAAATCACGCAAAAGAATGACTAATACGTTGTATAATCAGATGACGAAACGACGATTGACGTATCTTGGGATGATTTGTGGAAATTTCGTTATTTTCTAGAAAAAATACGATATTGTTGAACAATTTTGTTGAATTTATATCTAATAGTATTTTCTACAGAGTGTTCAAATTCAAAAATTCAAAATTTCAACGAAATCTTAACCCGAATATAAAAGCGTCCGATCGGTACGAACAATCGACCGCAACTAAAATCACGCAATAGAATGACTAATACGTAGTATAATCAGATGACGAAACGACGAATGACGTATCTCGGGATGATTTGTGGAGATTTCGGTATATTCTAGAAAAAATACTATATTGTTGAACAATTTTTTTAAATTGATACCTAATACTATTTTCTACAGAGCGTTCAAATTCAAAAATCCAAAGTTTCCACGAAAACTTACCCTGAATATAGAAGCGTCTGATCGGTACGAACAATAGACCGCAACTGAAATCACGCAATAGAATGACTAATACGTTGTGTAATCAGATGACGAAACGACGAATGACGTATCTCGGAAAGATTTGTGGAAATTTCAGTATATTCTAGAAAAAATACGATATTGTTGAACATTTTTTTAATTTGATACCTAATTCTATTTTTCACAGTGTTCAAATTCAAAAATCCAAACTTTCCACGAAAACTCACCCTGAACATAAAAGCGTCCGCTAGGTACGAATGATGGAGCGCAACTAAAATCACGCGATAGAATGACTAATACGTTATATAATCAGATGACGAAACGACGAATGACGTCTCTAGGGATGATTTGTGGAAATTTCTTTATATTCTAGAAAAAATACGATATTGTTGAACAATTTTTTTAAATTGATAACTAATACATTTTTCTACAGAGTGTTCAAATTCAAAAATCCAAACTTTCCACGAAAACTTACTCCGAATATAAAAGCGTCCCATCGGTAAGAACAATGGAGCGCAACTAAAATCACGCGATAGAATGACTAATACGTTATATAATCAGATGACGAAACGACGAATGACGTATCTCGGGATGATTTGTGGAAATTTCGGTATATTCTAGAAAAAATACTATATTGTTGAACAATTTTTTCAAATTGATACCTAATACTATTTTCTACAGAGTGTTCAAATTCAAAAATCCAAACTTTCCACGAAAACTCACCCTGAACATAAAAGCGTCCGCTAGGTACGAATGATGGAGCGCAACTGAAGTCACGCGATAGAATGACTAATACGTTATATAATCAGATGACGAAACGACGAATGACGTCTCTAGGGATGATTTGTGGAAATTTCTTTATATTCTAGAAAAAATACGATATTGTTGAACAATTTTTTTGAATTGATAACTAATACATTTTTCTACAGAGTGTTCAAATTCAAAAATCCAAACTTTCCACGAAAACTTACTCCGAATATGAAAGCGTCCGATCGGTAAGAACAATGGAGCGCAACTAAAATCACGCGATAGAATGACTAATACGTTATATAATCAGATGACGAAACGACGAATGACGTATCTCGGGATGATTTGTGGAAATTTCGTCATATTCTAGAAAAAATACGATATTGTTGAAAAATTCTTTCGAATTGATACCTAATACTATTTTCTACAGAGTGTTCAAATTCAAAAATCCAAAATTTCAACGAAATCTCAACCCGAATATAAAAGCGTCCGATCGGTACGATCGGGATGATTTGTGGAAATTTCGGTATATTCTAGAAAAAATACGATATTGTTGAACAATTTTTTTTGAATTCTTCTACAGAGTGTTCAAATTCAAAAATCCAAAATTTCAACGAAATCTCAACCCGAATATAAAAGCGTCCGATCGGTACGAACAATGGACCGCAACTCAAATCACGCAATAGAATGACTATTACGTTGTATAATAAGATGACGAAACGACGAATGACGTATCTCGGGATGATTTGTGGAAATTTCGGTATATTCTAGAAAGAATACGATATTGTTGAACACTTTTTTTTAATTGATACCTAATACTATTTTCTACAGAGTGTTCAAAATCAAAAATCCAAAATTTCAACGAAATCTTAACCCGAATATAAAAGCGTCCGATAAGTACGAAAAATGGAGCGCAACTAAAATCAAGCGAAAGAATGACCAATACGTTGTAAAATCATATAACGAAACGACGAATGACGTATCTCGGGATGATTTGTGGAAATTTCGTTATATTCTAGGAAAAAAAAGATATTGTTGAAATTTTTTTTTAAATTGATACCTAATACTATTTTCTACAGAGTGTTCAAATTCAAAAATCCAAACTTTCCCCGAAAACTTACCCTGAATATAAAAGTGTCCGATCGGTACGAACAATGGAGCGCAACAAAAATCAGATTCTACAGAGTGTTCAAATTCAAAAATCCAAAATTTCAACGAAATCTTAACCCGAATATAAAAGCGTCCGATCAGTACGAAAAATGGAGCGCAACTAAAATCACGCGAAAGAATGACTAATACGTTGTATAATCAGATGACGAAACGACGAATGACGTATCTCGGGATGATTTGTGGAAATTTCGTTATATTCTAGGAAAAAAAAGATATTGTTGAAAATTTTTTTTAAATTGATACCTAATACTATTTTCTACAGAGTGTTCAAATTCAAAAATCCAAACTTTCCACGAAAACTTACCCTGAATATAAAAGCGTCCGATCGGTACGAACAATGAAGCGCAAATGAAATCACGAGATAGAATGACTAATACGTTATATAATCAGATGACGAAACGACGAATGACGTATCTCGAGTCGATTTGTGGAAATTTTGGTATATTCCAGAAGAAATACGATATTGTTGAACAATTTTTTTAAATTGATACCTAATACTATTTTCTTCAGAGTGTTCAAATTCAAAAATCCAAACTTTCCACGAAAACTTACCCTGAATATAAAAGCGTCCGATCGGTACGAACAATGGAGCGCAACTTAAATCACGCAATAGAATGACTAATACGTTGTATAATCAGATGATGAAACGACGAATGACGTATCTCGGGTTGGATTGTGGAAATTTCGGTATATTCTAGAAAAAATACGATATTGTTGAAAAATTTTTTCGAATTGATACCTAATACTATTATATTTTCTACAGAGTGTTCAAATTCAAAAATCCAAACTTTCCACGAAAACTTACCCTGAATATAAAAGCGTCCGATCGGTACGAACAATGGAGCGCAACAAAAATCAGATTCTACAGAGTGTTCAAATTCAAAAATCCAAAATTTCAACGAAATCTTAACCCGAATATAAAAGCGTCCGATCAGTACGAAAAATGGAGCGCAACTAAAATCACGCGAAAGAATGACTAATACGTTGTATAATCAGATGACGAAACGACGAATGACGTATCTCGGGATGATTTGTGGAAATTTCGTTATATTCTAGAAAAAATACGATATAGTTGAACAATTTTTTTTAATTGATACTTAAAAATATTTTCTACAGAGTGTTCAAATTCAAAAATCCAAACTTTCCACGAAAACTTACTCCGAATATAAAAGCGTCCGATCGGTACGAACAATGAACCGCAACTAAAATCACGCAAAAGAATGACTAATACGTTGTATAATCAGATGACGAAACGACGATTGACGTATCTTGGGATGATTTGTGGAAATTTCGTTATTTTCTAGAAAAAATACGATATTGTTGAAAAATTTTGTTGAATTTATATCTAATAGTATTTTCTACAGAGTGTTCAAATTCAAAAATTAAAAATTTCAACTAAATCTTAACCCGAATATAAAAGCGTCCGATCGGTACGAACAATCGACCGCAACTAAAATCACGCAATAGAATGACTAATACGTAGTATAATCAGATGACGAAACGACGAATGACGTATCTCGGGATGATTTGTGGAGATTTCGGTATATTCTAGAAAAAATACTATATTGTTGAACAATTTTTTTAAATTGATACCTAATACTATTTTCTACAGAGCGTTCAAATTCAAAAATCCAAAGTTTCCACGAAAACTTACCCTGAATATAGAAGCGTCTGATCGGTACGAACAATAGACCGCAACTGAAATCACGCAATAGAATGACTAATACGTTGTGTAATCAGATGACGAAACGACGAATGACGTATCTCGGAAAGATTTGTGGAAATTTCAGTATATTCTAGAAAAAATACGATATTGTTGAACATTTTTTTAATTTGATACCTAATTCTATTTTTCACAGAGTGTTCAAATTCAAAAATCCAAACTTTCCACGAAAACTCACCCTGAACATAAAAGCGTCCGCTAGGTACGAATGATGGAGCGCAACTAAAATCACGCGATAGAATGACTAATACGTTATATAATCAGATGACGAAACGACGAATGACGTCTCTAGGGATGATTTGTGGAAATTTCTTTATATTCTAGAAAAAATACGATATTGTTGAACAATTTTTTTAAATTGATAACTAATACATTTTTCTACAGAGTGTTCAAATTCAAAAATCCAAACTTTCCACGAAAACTTACTCCGAATATAAAAGCGTCCCATCGGTAAGAACAATGGAGCGCAACTAAAATCACGCGATAGAATGACCAATACGTTATATAATCAGATGACGAAACGACGAATGACGTATCTCGGGATGATTTGTGGAAATTTCGGTATATTCTAGAAAAAATACTATATTGTTGAACAATTTTTTTAAATTGATACCTAATACTATTTTCTACAGAGTGTTCAAATTCAAAAATCCAAACTTTCCACGAAAACTCACCCTGAACATAAAAGCGTCCGCTAGGTACGAATGATGGAGCGCAACTGAAATCACGCGATAGAATGACTAATACGTTATATAATCAGATGACGAAACGACGAATGACGTCTCTAGGGATGATTTGTGGAAATTTCTTTATATTCTAGAAAAAATACGATATTGTTGAACAATTTTTTTAAATTGATAACTAATACATTTTTCTACAGAGTGTTCAAATTCAAAAATCCAAACTTTCCACGAAAACTTACTCCGAATATAAAAGCGTCCGATCGGTAAGAACAATGGAGCGCAACTAAAATCACGCGATAGAATGACTAATACGTTATATAATCAGATGACGAAACGACGAATGACGTATCTCGGGATGATTTGTGGAAATTTCGTCATATTCTAGAAAAAATACGATATTGTTGAACAATTCTTTCGAATTGATACCTAATACTATTTTCTACAGAGTGTTCAAATTCAAAAATCCAAAATTTCAACGAAATCTCAACCCGAATATAAAAGCGTCCGATCGGGATGATTTGTGGAAATTTCGGTATATTCTAGAAAAAATACGATATCGTTGAACAATTTTTTTTTAATTCTTCTACAGAGTGTTCAAATTCAAAAATCCAAAATTTCAACGAAATCTCAACCCGAATATAAAAGCGTCCGATCGGTACGAACAATGGACCGCAACTCAAATCACACAATAGAATGACTATTACGTTGTATAATAAGATGACGAAACGACGAATGACGTATCTCGGGATGATTTGTGGAAATTTCGGTATATTCTAGAAAGAATACGATATTGTTGAACACTTTTTTTTAATTGATACCTAATACTATTTTCTACAGAGTGTTCAAAATCAAAAATCCAAAATTTCAACGAAATCTTAACCCGAATATAAAAGCGTCCGATAAGTACGAAAAATGGAGCGCAACTAAAATCAAGCGAAAGAATGACCAATACGTTGTATAATCAGATGACGAAACGACGAATGACGTATCTCGGGATGATTTGTGGAAATTTCGTTATATTCTAGGAAAAAAAAGATATTGTTGAAATTTTTTTTTAAATTGATACCTAATACTATTTTCTACAGAGTGTTCAAATTCAAAAATCCAAACTTTCCCCGAAAACTTACCCTGAATATAAAAGTGTCCGATCGGTACGAACAATGGAGCGCAACAAAAATCAGATTCTACAGAGTGTTCAAATTCAAAAATCCAAAATTTCAACGAAATCTTAACCCGAATATAAAAGCGTCCGATCAGTACGAAAAATGGAGCGCAACTAAAATCACGCGAAAGAATGACTAATACGTTGTACAATCAGATGACGAAACGACGAATGACGTATCTCGGGATGATTTGTGGAAATTTCGTTATATTCTAGGAAAAAAAAGATATTGTTGAAAATTTTTTTTAAATTGATACCTAATACTATTTTCTACAGAGTGTTCAAATTCAAAAATCCAAACTTTCCACGAAAACTTACCCTGAATATAAAAGCGTCCGATCGGTACGAACAATGAAGCGCAAATGAAATCACGAGATAGAATGACTAATACGTTATATAATCAGATGACGAAACGACGAATGACGTATCTCGAGTTGATTTGTGGAAATTTTGGTATATTCCAGAAAAAATACGATATTGTTGAACAATTTTTTTAAATTGATACCTAATACTATTTTCTTCAGAGTGTTCAAATTCAAAAATCCAAACTTTCCACGAAAACTTACCCTGAATATAAAAGCGTCCGATCGGTACGAACAATGGAGCGCAACTTAAATCACGCAATAGAATGACTAATACGTTGTATAATCAGATGACGAAACGACGAATGACGTATCTCGGGTTGGATTGTGGAAATTTCGGTATATTCTAGAAAAAATACGATATTGTTGAAAAATTTTTTCGAATTGATACCTAATACTATTATATTTTCTACAGAGTGTTCAAATTCAAAAATCCAAACTTTCCACGAAAACTTACCCTGAATATAAAAGCGTCCGATCGGTACGAACAATGGAGCGCAACAAAAATCAGATTCTACAGAGTGTTCAAATTCAAAAATCCAAAATTCCAACGAAATCTTAACCCGAATATAAAAGCGTCCGATCAGTACGAAAAATGGAGCGCAACTAAAATCACGCGAAAGAATGACTAATACGTTGTATAATCAGATGAATAAACGACGAATGACGTATCTCGGGATGATTTGTAGAAATTTCGGTATATTCTAGAAAGAATACGATATTGTTGAACAATTTTTTTTAATTGATACCTAATACTATTTTCTACAGAGTGTTCAAAGTCAAAAATCCAAAATTTCAACGAAATCTTAACCCGAATATAAAAGCGTCCGATCAGTACGAAAAATGGAGCGCAACTAAAATCACGCGAAAGAATGACTAATACGTTATATAATCAGATGACGAAACGACGAATGACGTATCTCGGGTTGATTTGTGGAAATTTTGTTATATTCCAGAAAGAATACGATATTGTTGAACAATTTTTTTTAAATTGATACCTAATACTATTTTCTACAGAGTGTTCAAATTCAAAAATCCAATCTTTCCACGAAAACTTACCCTGAATATAAAAGCGTCCGATCGGTACGAACAATGGAGCGCAACTTAAATCACGCAATAGAATGACTAATACGTTGTATAATCAGATGACGAAACGACGAATGACGTATCTCGGGTTGGATTGTGGAAATTTCGGTATATTCTAGAAAAAATACGATATTGTTGAAAAATTTTTTCGAATTGATACCTAATACTATTATTTTTTCTACAGAGTGTTAAATTCAAAAATCCAAACTTTCCACGAAAAATTACCCTGAATATAAAAGCGTCCGATCGGTACGAACAATGAAGCGCAAATGAAATCACGCGATAGAATGACTAATACGTTATATAATCAGATGACGGAACGACGAATGACGTAACTCGGGATGATTTTTAGAAATTTCGATATATTCTAGAAAAAATACGATATTCTTGAACAATTTTTTTGAATTGATACCTGATACTATTTTCTACAGAGTGCTCAAATTCAACAAACCAAACTTTCCACGAAAACTTACCCTGAATATAAAAGAGTACGATCGGTACGAACAATGGAGCGCAACTAAAATCACGCGATAGAATGACTAATACGTTATATAATCAGATGACGAAACGACTAATGACGTATCTCGGGATGATTTGTGGAAATTTCGTTATATTCTAAAAAAATACGATATTGTTGAACAATTTTTTCAAATTGATACCTAATACTATTTTTTACAGAGTTTTCAAATTCAGAAATCCAAACTTTCCACGAAAACTTACCCTGAATATAAAAGCGTCCGATCGGTACGAACAATGGAGCGCAACTAAAATCACGCGATAGAATGACTAATACGTTATATAATCAGATGACGGAACGACGAATGACGTATCTCGGGATGATTCGTGGAAATTTCGTTATATTCTAGAGAAAATACGATATAGTTGAACAATTTTTTTTAATTGATACTTAAAACTATTTTCTACAGAGTGTTCAAATTCAAAAATTCAAAATTTCAACGAAATCTTAACCCGAATATAAAAGCGTCCGATCGGTACGAACAATCGACCGCAACTAAAATCACGCAATAGTATGACTAATACGTAGTATAATCAGATGACGAAACGACGAATGACGTATCTCGGGATGATTTGTGGAAATTTCGGTATATTCTAGAAAAAATACTATATTGTTGAACAATTTTTTTAAATTGATACCTAATACTATTTTCTACAGAGCGTTCAAATTCAAAAATCCAAAGTTTCCACGAAAACTTACCCTGAATATAGAAGCGTCCGATCGGTACGAACAATAGACCGCAACTGAAATCACGCAATAGAATGACTAATACGTTGTGTAATCAGATGACGAAACGACGAATGACGTATCTCGGAAAGATTTGTGGAAATTTCAGTATATTCTAGAAAAAATACGATATTGTTGAACATTTTTTTAATTTGATACCTAATTCTATTTTTCACAGAGTGTTCAAATTCAAAAATCCAAACTTTCCACGAAAACTCACCCTGAACATAAAAGCGTCCGCTAGGTACGAATGATGGAGCGCAACTAAAATCACGCGATAGAATGACTAATACGTTATATAATCAGATGACGAAACGACGAATGACGTCTCTAGGGATGATTTGTGGAAATTTCTTTATATTCTAGAAAAAATACGATATTGTTGAACAATTTTTTTATATTGATAACTAATACATTTTTCTACAGAGTGTTCAAATTCAAAAATCCAAACTTTCCACGAAAACTTACCCTGAATATAAAAGCGTCCGATCGGTGAGAACAATGGAGCGCAACAATAAAATCACGCGATAGAATGACTAATACGTTATATAATCAGATGACGAAACGACGAATGACGTATCTCGGGATGATTTGTGGAAATTTCGTTATATTCTAGAAAAAACACGATATTGTTGAACAATTTTTTCGAATTGATACCTAATACTTCTACAGAGTGTTCAAATTCAAAAATCCAAAATTTCAACGAAATCTTAACCCGAATATAAAAGCTTCCGATCGGAACGATCGGGATGATTTGTGGAAATTTCGGTATATTCTAGAAAAAATACGATATTGTTGAACAATTCTTTTAAATTCTTCTACAGAGTGTTCAAATTCAAAAATCCAAAATTTAATTAAATACACCAAGAAAATAGAATTGATTAATGAAAAACGTATATTGCACACAAAATGACACACGTTCAACTATTCTGATTCATAGCTAACTCAATTAACAGTATTATGTGGGTACTATGAAACATGATGACTACAGAATATTATATATTAGGTTGTGTTCAATATTTTTCCAACATCCTCACTTAAACATAACCCCATCTTCGAAGAACAATAAACCAATTTAGGGTGTGAGGTGACTTTAGTGAGTGCATCAGCAACCATCGCATCCGTCTGTATGTAGCGAACATCAATGGCCCCTCCAAGTACTCTGTCACGAACAAAATGGTGCCTCACATCTATGTGTTTGGTCCTGGCGTGGTAGTTGTCACAACCTGAAAGTTTTATAGAACTTTAATTATCACTGTAAATAATCATGGCCTCATCCTTGAGTTGTGGCCAAAAACTTTCTTGAAATTGCTTTAACCACAAAGCTTCTTGTACACAAGACGACAAAGACATGTATTCAGCCTCTGTTGTAGATAGAGCCACAGTAGGCTGACGCCTTGAATTCCAGCTAATTGCTCCTCCCTGAAACAGAAATGTGTAACCTGTACAGGAACGCCGGTCATCTTCTGAGCTGGCCCAGTCTGCATCACAGTATCCATGGGTCATAGTCTCCTCCAAGTTTTGCTTATAACTCAGTCTACAATCCTGAGTGCCTTTCAAGTAACGCATAATTCTCTTAAGTGCAATCCAATGCTTCATTTCAGGCTTGTTATTATATTTGCTCAACATATTAATAACAAAACTTATGTCAGGCCTTGTAATTTGAGAAATGTATAACAAGCATCCGATTATCTCCTGATATGGAATATCATGTAAAATTTTTGTTTCCTCTGATTTTTGTAACTTGGAATTCAAATCCATTGGAGTTTTCACAGATTTACAATCTGACATTCCATATTTTTCTAATACTTGTTGTATATATTTTTTCTGATCTAAATAAATTATGCCTTTCTCTCTATCTCGTTCAACATGTATTCCTATACAGTAACGTATCTCTCCAAGATCCTTCATTTTGAATTTTTAATGCAATTCTCCTTTTATGTAACATTTCGACTCCTCATTATTAGTGAATAAAATCAAATCATCAACATATATGGCTAGAAAAACCATGTTGTCTTTGTCTTTGATTTTATAATAAATGCAAAGATCCTGCTTCGACTGTTCTAGTCCCATTTCTTTCAATGTGAAATCAAGCTTCTTATTCCATTGCCTGCTAGCCTGTTTCAAACCATAAAATGATTCCTTTAAGCGACATACTTGTTCACCAATGCAGTACATAGGAGGCTGCAACATATAAATCTCCTCTTCTATGTCACCTTGAAGAAAAGCAGACACAGCATCCATTTGCCATATATCCAAATTATATTTAACAGATAAGGCAAATAAATATCTCAATGATGCAAGTCTGACAACAGGTGAAAAAACCTCCTTGTAGTCAATTCCAAATTTTTGTGAACATCCTTTTATCACAAGCCTTGCTTTGTACTTTACTATCTGACCATTTTCATCTGTTTCAGTTTTAAAAACCCATTTGCATGGTATTGGATGTTTATTTGATGGGAGATTAGTCAACTCCCACGTATCATTTTCTAATAAACACTTATACTCTTCATCCATTGCTTCTTTCCATTCTTTAGCATTAGTGCTTGATAAAGCTTCTTTCTCAGTCAATGGATCTGAAAACAGTGTAACACACATAAAATTATTGCCCTCCATATTATTCCTTTGTTGTGATCTCAAATTATAATCTCTCTGGAAATCATCAACATCGCTGTCATGATCACTTGTAGTTGGATAATATGTAGGATCGTCAGTCCCAATACTGCTGGCAAAAGATTCATCACTAGTGGTTGCCATAGTGCTATTTTGTGAAACATCTTCGCGTTCCAATGTACTATTGTTGGAACTAAGAGTGATTGAAGCAAGGGGTGGTTCTGATATAGGTTCCTGTGATATATTTTTCGCTATCTCCGTTTTCTCGATGAAAATTACATCCCTGCTGATTATAATCTTTTTACCAACTGGGTCAAATAATCTGTATCCCTTTGTATTTTCGCAGTAACCCAAAAAAATTAATCTACGAGATTTACGGTCCCATTTTGAACGATTATGCTTAGGAACATGTACCATAGCCTTACAGCCAAAAATCTTCAAATGTGAAAGGTTCGGTTTCTTACCAGTCCATTTTTCATATGGTGTTACCTCATTCAAAACACGTGATGGTGATCGGTTAATGATATAAGCTGCTGTAGCAACCGCCTCAGCCCAATACGTTTTCTTCAGATCAGCTTCAAACAGCATACATTTAGCACGCTCGACCAACGTTCTGTTCATCCGTTCCGCTAGCCCATTTTGCTCAGGCGTGTATGGAGTGCTGGTTTGATGCTTGATTCCAGAGGCTGCTAGAAAATCAGAAAATTCTTTATTACAAAATTCTTTTCCGTTATCGCTCCTTAAAATCTTAATTTTCTTTTCTAGTTCATTTTCTACCTCTTCTTTGAACTTTATAAACACAGATTTAATATCCATCTTAATTTTTAGAAAATAAACATACACTTTTCTAGAAAAATCATCTACAAAGGTTATGAAGTACTTCCCACCTCCAGCGGAAGATGTCTCCATCGGAAAAACTATACGACCTGGAAGTTTGCAGTCAGATCATACTTGGAGCACGAAGAATTGTGGGATTGTGTTGATCCTGGAGGTCAAGATGTGAAGAAAGACTTAAAAGCCAAGACCAAGATAATTTTGCTGGTAGAACCAATCAACTTCGTTCATATTGAAAATGCATCGACATCTCGAGAAGTTTGGTTGAACTTGCAAAATGCTTTCGAGGACTCAGGGCTGTCAAGAAAAGTCGGCTTGCTGAAGGACCTAATCAACACAACGTTAGATAATTGTACCAGTGTCGAGGAATACGTGAACAAAATTATGAGCACAGCTTATAAGTTACGTAATATTGGTTTTGAAGTCGGAGACGAGTGGCTTGGATACATTGATGAAGTTAAGCTCATGTTCTCCACCAGGTAGTATGTTCGATTTTGTGCCCATTAATGAAGACGATGTTAAGTCTGCTCTGGGAGAGGTTGGTTCAGGGTCGGTTGGTTCCGATGGTATTGGAGTGGGCCTTCTGAGGCCCATTGCGAATGAGATTCTTCCTGTGCTCTCACATATCTACAATATTTCAATTCAAACTGGCATTTTTCCTAGTGCATGGAAATATGCTAAAATCATTCCCATACCTAAGTGCCAAAATCCCACGAGTCCAAGGGACTTTAGACCCATTCCCATACTCCCTACTCTATCTAAAATTTTTGAGAAGATCATTAAAGGCCAAATTATCAACTATTTGAATAATAATAATCTTCATAATTGATACCAGTCGGGGTTTCGCCAAAAACGCAGCACGACAACTGCCCTTACTAAAATAACTGATGATATCAGCGTGGCCATGGATAATAAACTACTCACTGTTTTAGTTCTCTTAGACTTTAGTAAGGCCTTCGACTCTGTCGACTTCGATATACTTTTGGCCAGGCTGCGTCTGCTGGGTTTTGCTGAGCATACCATAGCCTTCTTCTACTCTTATCTGAAGGATCGCGAAATATCCGTTGAGATAGATGGCAGCTCCTCTGATTGGGTGACTGTGTTTTCAGGTGTTCCGCAGGGGAGCGTGTTGGGTCCTCTTTTATTCTCTATTTACGTCTCCTCACTGACTGATTCCTTGGACATTAAATTTCACCTTTTCGCAGATGACCTACAAATATATATCCACACTTCCGTTGAAGATTTCTCGGCTAGTATCGAAAATTTAAACAGGAATCTCTTACGACTGTCTGTCGTCGCTGAGAGCTTAGGTCTGACTCTAAATACTACCAAAACTAAGTTGATCATTATCGGTACTAAACGAAACTTGGGTTTGATCGACAAAGTAAATAATAAAATTGTCCTCAACGATGTTGTTGTTCCCAACTCCAATGAGGTTAGAAACCTTGGTATCTTATTGGACGAAACTCTATCCTGGAATAATCAGATTGCTTCTATCAGTTCAAGAGTCTTCTGTATCTTGCATCAACTCCGACTTTTAAAGAACTTCTTGCCCTTCGAAACCAGGAAAACATTATTCTTCTCTCTCGTACTTCCTATACTCGATTATGCTGACGTAGCCTATATGGGTATCACAAACACACATGAAACTGGAGCGGTTACAAAATGCAGGTGTACGATTTGTCTACAACTTAAGGAAATTTGATCATATAAGTCAATTCAGGCAAAAGATGGGATTGCTACCCATCAAACAACGTCGAATTTGGCATCTTCTTTTACTGGGGTTCAAGGTGTTGAGGTCCCGCGAGCCTGAATACCTGTATGATGGTCTTAGTCTTCTGGGAGATGGGGTCCGTCAGACAAGGGCACTCTATAACTTGACCTTGAGGATACCACTCCACTCGACTAATGTTTGCTCGAATAGCTTCACAGTTCTGTTTCCCCGGCTCTGGAATCGCCTCCCTCCGGATATCGTTCGGAAGGTAACTTACCTTTCATTTAGGTTTTTCCTCAGGAGATATTTAAGTGCTTCACCCATCACACTTACTTGATACCCATGTTTAATATGGTCCCTTTCTTCGGCGACGTCTATCCTTCTCCCTCCCATTCCCCTTTCTCCCTATTTTGGAGCAGGTTGAACTGAATTTAAGTTAGGTCAGGTATTCTTGTTTTTAGATATAAGTTTCTTTAATAGATTATTTCTGGTTGGCAGGAAGAAATTGCATGGCGATATGTCCACCTTTTGCACAATTCTATAAAAATGTATGAAACTTGTTTTAATGCAATAAAGAGTTCAATAATAATAATAATAATAATTTCGGTATAATTCCCCATTTTGAAAAACGATAGCAGAATATTCCGTATCCAGAAATACCTTGTCAATTTTGGGCATAGTAAGGATAGGCTGGATCATAATTCGACTAAAATAGAGGTTTTCATTTAAACAAATTTTTTTCGATGAAAGTACGAAACGAAAGAATTTTTTGGTGGATATGCTGTTAAAAATACATTATGACTTCGACAACAATTCCTGAATGTTGCACCATTCTATCGTTGAAGCATACTGAAAGCTGGAAATCTTGGAAAATTCAATGTCATGTCACCAGAGTCACATGTTACTCGATTGGGAATCCATGCCGTTTTTTGAGAAACCAAGTTTTTAGCTCTTATAATATGAGAATATTTCATTTTAATTATTTATTCATTTATTTATTTATTTATTTATTTATTTATTTATTTATTTATTTATTTATTTATTCATTTATTTATTTATTTATTTAATTATTTATTTATTTATTTATTCATTAAAAAACAATATTTACGACATAGAAACGGTTGATGGAAAAGTTGATTTTCTCACCTCCAATATAATAACTCTATTAGATCTACATGCTCCATTCAAAACATTCAAAATTTCTAAAAATTATTCACCTTGGCTAACCGATACTTTGCGGGATATGATCAAGACCAGAAACCAGTTACTATCTAAATTTAAGAGATCGGGAGAGATTTCCGACTGGAATATGTACAAACAGCTGAGAAATATTATCACTGCGGCTGTCAAAAAAGAAAAAAAGGCTTATTATAGCAAGTACATTAATTACAGCGGAAATCCCAAAACTACTTGGACACATCTGAAGAAAATGGGTATTGTTCAGCAAAAAAATAAAGTGCTCAGCGCTTCTCTTGCCGATGTTGACCGTATTAATGAACATTTCATTAACTCTGTTCCTGACCTGTCCCCCGATGACGATCTATTGTCTTTTTATGCTGACCGAGATAACTGTTCTGCTTCTTGCTTATTCAGGTTCCGTACTGTTGATGAGATTGAAGTTTTGGAATCCATCAAATCAATCAAGAGTAAAGCTGTTGGTTATGATGGCATAAATATACTTACCCTCCACTTGTGTGTACCTCATATACTTCCACATATCACTCATATCCTGAATTATTGTCTGAAAAAATCCGTCTTTCCCAGCCAGTGGAAAAGAGCAGTTGTTCTACCTGTGCCAAAGGTGTCTAATCCAAGGAACTTGAACAATTTACGACCTATAAGCATTTTGCCAACATTGTCCAAAATTTTAGAGAAGATCATGTGCAAACAACTCTGGTCACATTGGAATTCTAATAAGATTATTCCTCCCACCCAGTCTGGTTTTCGAAAAAATCACAGCTGTACCACGGCTTTGCTGAACATCACCGATGACATAATTAGGGCAACTGATAAGGGTAAACTCACTATTCTCGCACTTTTAGACTACTCTAAGGCATTTGACAGTCTCGATCACAAACTGTTAGCAGCAATATTGGCACATGTTGGATTTTGTGATGCTTCGGTTCTCCTTCTTGTTTCTTATCTCGCTGAACGTTATCAAGTAGTTTCTTACAATGGCAATTTATCATTTCCTCTCAAAATTCAGAGGGGTGTACCACAGGGGTCGATTCTTGGACCGATATTGTTCCTTATCTACATTTCACAGTTTGAAAAGTTCATTCAATTTTGTTTCATTCATAATTATGCCGATGATACTCAGCTGTATATATCCTTCTTTTTAAATGAATCTTCTCAGGCAATTTCAGCTCTGAACTACGAATTAAATGTTATCAGGGAATTGTCTCATCGGCACTGCCTGCAGCTCAATGTGAATAAGACCGTTGCCATGTTGTTTGGGAGAAAAGGTGACAGGATCAGATTTTTGGATGAGGGTTATTCGATAATGGTTGGTTCAGATATCGTCAATTTATGCGACAAGGCTAAAGATATGGGAGTCTGGATTGATGTAGATATGCGATTTACGGACCATGTGTCTGCTTGTTTGCAAAAGGCATATGGTAACTTGAGAGTTATTTATAGAAATAGGTCAACTTTGACCCAAAATATTAGAATTCTGCTATGTGAGTCCCTGGTTCTTTCTCACCTTAATTTTGCTGACAGTGTTTATGGTCCCTGTTTGAGCTTCTCTGACAAGCAGAGGCTACAGAAACTCCAGAACTCCTGTCTGCGTCTCATATTCGGAATACGAAAATTTGACAGAATTAGCCATACTCTACGTTTTGTCAACTGGCTCAATATGGAGAACAGACGATGTCTTCATGCTACATTATTGTTCATGAAGATATTAATTGGCCGAACTCCCCCGTACCTCTACAATAAGATTACTTTCCGCTCTGATGTTCACAACTTGAATATACGTTTTAAAGGAACCCTCACACCGCCTATATTTAGAACACAATCATTTCGTAGATGTTATTCATACTATGTTACGCGGTGCGTCAATAATTTATCTACTGAAGTCAGGGCGGTTAGTAATCTGAGTCGTCTACGAGCCTTGGTACTCAGCAAGCTTTTGGTTCAACAAAACGCCGTTTTCACGGATTGATGTGTGTAGGAATCGTTTCACTTAAAATTGTTTTTTTTTACGTTTGGGTGGTTTCACTACTTTATTCTTAATAATTTGAGACCTTTCGTCACACCGAAATGCAAGAAATACCCGGGTTGCCAAGCGAGGGTATCCACGGCTCACTCAGTGAAGATGGGGTGGGTTCAATGTAAGGAACCGACAAAAGAGAAGTAGGGCGCCAGGTAGATTTATTTCCCCAGTAAATACCCTTAGAAACAGCAACAACCCCAAATCAACCAAAAGAGTTGTAATGAAGAACGGTTTATTCAGGCAGCAAAGAAAATACACGGGCCTACTTGTATGGCTATAGTTGTATTGAACGCCAAGGAGGGTGTGTGGTGTCTAATAATAATTGTAATACTTCAAAAGGGATGGCCTTTATAAAATCAACCGAAATCGCGTCGCTTGAGCTCAGGCGCAGCGCGAAGTTCTTCAGAACTCCCAAATGTACGAGTAACACTAATTAACGTTCAATTTAACTGCACAGAATTATCAACGTCACCAGAGTGACATGCTCTAAATAAATTAATCTATATCTCACTCCACAAGCAATAGAATGTGATAATAATAGCAATACATTAAGGTTTTACAATATAAACCGTTGTCGTTAAGGAAAGCAACAATATAATACGATATGCAACTTCTATAATACACTTGCGTGTCCTGAGAGTGCTCTCTCCGCTCCTGAATGGGGAAGATGGTCTCTTCGTTATGAAATTCTACAAGGTTTCTGTTGTAACAGCTCCACTTGGACTGGATTTCACGAGTAGTTCTAGAAGGCTCGACTCGGACTGTGACTATACTAGGATTTATAGGACTTCTTCCCTACACGATGATTTCAGGGACTTCCTCTTTATACTACGATATGTCTCCCTACACTAGGATATCCCTCCCGGGGTGTAAGGGGGAAGGATGCGTTTTATAGCCTCTCCTCTCAAATGCCAACCTCACCTACTCGCGGTGCACCCTGTTCTTACGAACGAGGCTCTGGCGACCGAACATGAGCGGTATAACTCTGTTTCCCACAATTACGTAGCCTAAACATTGGCTTGAGCAGGAAATGGCTCTCTGCGTTGCTCAAGTTACGTCTCAGACCTTGTCGTCTCAGGATACCTGTGCCACAAGATTATCTAGTCGTAGCCGCAACCAAAGTTGCACTGACAGCGTTACCAGTGCAGCTTTTGAACAGCTTCTAACGCAGCTCCTACAAAAAGATGGATCAGTCGAACAGGACAAAATTCGTATCCGGAGGTAAAATACCCTCCCATTCGGATCTCCGGGGGAGGGTGCCTGAGCGAGTGAATCATCGAACAAACACCAATGAAAAGCACATAGCTTTTGCAGCATGGAACGTCAGAACCTTGATTGACAACCCCAAGGCCGACCGACCAGAGAGGCGTACTGCCCTAATCGATAAGGAACTGCAACGAACATCCATTGCAATAGTTGCTTTAAGCGAAACACGCTTTTCGGACGAAGGTAGCTTGGTAGAACAAGAGTATACTTTTTTCTGGAAAGGCTTGCCGGAAGGCGAAATCAGACAACATGGCGTAGGCTTTGCCATTAGAAACGACCTGGCCGCCAAACTTACCGAAAATCCAGTTGGTATCTCAGAACGTTTAATGACCCTACGTTTTCCTGCAGCGAATAACACGTTTGTGAACATCATTGCAGTATACGCACCCACTTTGAACTCCTCTGACAACTTAAAGGACACTTTTTACGAAACACTCGTTGCTACATTAAGTAAAATCCCAAAACGGGAACGAATTATTCTCCTTGGAGACTTCAACGCTAGAGTGGGCAGAGGTCAAGACTCAGAACTATGGCCGGGAATAATAGGGAAACACGGCATAGACAGCATTAATTCGAATGGAGAACGTCTGCTGGCTCTTTGTGTAGAACACAATCTGTGTATAACGAACACCTATTTTATTACGAGACCCAATTCAAGGGGGACCTGGCGCCACCCGCGCTCAGGGCATTGGCATACCCTCGACTATGTGATCGTGAGAAGGAAAGATCTGAAAGAGGTGTTGGTCACTAAACCCAGAGCAGATCTGGAGTGCTGGACTGATCATAGGCTGGTAATCTCGAGAATGAAAATCTCAATGCGCCCAAAATACCAACGCAAGCCGAAGTATCTAAGAGAGCGCCTTCAAATATCCAAACTACAAAACCCTTCTACAAAGGACAGATTCACAGCTGCCGTCAAAGATAGCCTAACACCACCGGATTATAACGACGACATTGAGACTCATTGGCTCCGTTTCAAGTCATCCCTTACAAATACAGCGAAAGAAATACTGGGCACAGAACGCTCCCGAAAATCCCCAGACTGGTTTGCCGACAGCGAAACTCATATCGCACCCCTTTTGGACGCAAAACACAAAGCGATGAAAACCGCAATTAACAAGCCTGGCGATGTTGCAGCCCAAATAGGTTTCATAAACATAAAACGCGAGGTCCGTCAAGAAATAAGTAAAATCAAGGACAGCTGGTGGAAAGAAAAAGCTAGGGAAATACAAGCTTACGCCGATAACCAGGACTACAGGCGTTTTTGCGAAGCTATTAAAACTGTTTACGGTCCAAGCAGAAAAGCTAGCTTTCCTATAAGAGATGCTCATGGAGCTATTTTAACTGATGATAGAAAAATTCTCGAAAGATGGAAGGAGCATTACTCACAGGTCTTGAATCAAAATAACGACTCGGATTTATCCATTTTAGACCTGCTCCCCGCGTATAGTCCGATGGCATCGCTTGATGACGAAATCTCAATGTCGGAAATCATAAGCGCGATTAAAAAAAATATGAAAAATGATAAGTCACCTGGTCTAGACGGCATTCCGGCGGAGATATTCAAAGCCTTGGATGAGGACATTGTCAATAGTCTCCTAATACTATTCCGCAAGATCTGGGAACAGGGAGATGTGCCACAAGACTTCAGAGACGCTTTAGTTATCAACCTCTATAAGAACAAAGGCGATACGTCGAATTGCAACAATTACAGGGGCATATCGTTGCTTAATGTGGCCGGTAAAATTCTCTCGAAGATTATGGCTAATCGTCTGATTCCACTCTTAGAGAGGCTTTTACCTGAATCCCAGTGCGGCTTTCGACCAAATCGAGGTACGGTGGACCTAATTTTTACACTGCGACAGCTACAAGAAAAGGCCCGTGAACAACAATCAAGGATTTATACAGCCTTCATCGATTTAAGCAAGGCATTCGACTCGGTGAATCGGAGAGCGCTATGGAAAATCATGGCACGTCTAGGAGTACCCGAAAAATTCCTAGCAGTGTGTAAAAGCCTTCATACCAACAACACCGCTAGAATACAGCATAATGGCTCTACAACCGACCATTTCTCAACCAACTCTGGAATAAAACAAGGCTGCGTATTAGCGCTTTTACTGTTCAATATTTTCGCCATAGCTGTATCGATAATTGCTGACATGAGCATGCCCGTAAGAGGTGTTGGGATAAGATTCAGATTTGATGGGGGCCTGTTTAACCTGAAGCGCCTCAGAGCAAAAACCCGTACCAAGTTCATCACGGAACTTCAATATGCAGACGACTGTTCACTCATCGCTAGCAGCTCAGAGGATCTACAGATAATGATGGACACCTATAAACATATAAACGAAGCTTTAGGCCTTAAACTCAATATTGACAAGACCAAAATCCTGGTAAGTCCGCCAGAAAGCCTTCAAACAGATATCAGCCTGGACAATGAAACTCTAGAACAGGTCGAGCAGTTCAAATACTTGGGAAGCTTCATAAATACTAGGGCTAACCTTGACACGGAAATACACAACCGTATCAATTCGGCATCACGGGCATTCTGGAAGCTGAAGGACAGAGTGTTCCAAAATCACGACCTCAATCTGAAGACCAAGACAGCTGTTTACAGAGCAGTGGTCCTCCCAACGCTTCTTTACGGAAGCGAAAGCTGGACTCCCTACAGGCGACATATTAAACAGCTTGAACAGACGCAGCAACGTCATCTAAGACAGATAATGCACATCAGATGGTTCCACAAAGTTTCGAATGCAGAAGTCTTGCAGCGCGCGAGTTGTACAACAATTGAGACTCAAGTAACGAGGGCCCGACTCAGATGGAGCGGCCACATTCTGAGGATGCAAGACACAAGACTCCCCAAAATAGCTCTATACGGCGAACTCACTGAGGGAGCCCGGAAACCAGGGGGCCAGTATAAGCGGTTTAAGGATACACTACATCAATCCCTAAAATCAGTTAATGCTAATCATAACTGGGAACAACTAGCGTTAGACAGGTCACAGTGGAGGTCTTTGGTCCACAGTTATAATGGAGAATCGAGAAGGATACAGCGGCGGCCAGATCTGGTTGGAGACTATCCATGCCCTGAGTGTGGAAGGATCTGCAGGTCACGGTTGGGTCTCTTTAGTCACAGGAGGGCACACAGTCGCAACTAGCACTAAGAAGTTACAAGTCTGTTCGAATTTTTTTTTTTTTTTTTCTTCTTCTTCTTCTTCTTCTTCTTTTTGTAGATTTATTCCCGGTTACGGGATTCAGCAATGAATGAATGAATGCCTCCCTACACTAGGAGATGTCTCCCTACACTAGGACCCTGTCGATACGAAAGAACGTAAGAACTTAATCCTCACCATATAAGGAAGAATGAGTGACAAACATTGTATCACAAAAGATGGTTTTATACATACCCAGTTCTTCGGGGGGAACTATTCAAATCTAACGTGAATCCACCAAATCTTTCCAAGCTCGAATATGCAATTAGACAACCAGAACCTCGGTTCTATCACAATCAACGTAGGATGCTCTCAACTAATGCTTCCAATCAACGAATTTCACGGCAATAGCTAGGAGAGAAAATAACACACAATAAGGAATTTGCCGAACAACGTACGACGAACATACCTTTATGAAGAAAAACTTCACGTGCCACAGCGAAGAAAACTCTCGATCAATCCTCCTTAAGGAGATACGCCAATATAGAATCCAAATAAACCAGTTCGGCAGGAGATCACACAGATATTGAGATTTCAGTGATCAATTCGGCAAAGTGTGATATCAATTCCTCGAAAACTGTTGTATCAATTCGAACCAAATCTTGAAACTGTACTCAGTTTTTGAATTGAGATGCACATGTTGAATTTCAGTTCGATAGTTCAGATAGGAATTGAGATTTCAGTGGTCAATTCGGCAAAGTGTGATATCAATTCCTCGAAAACTGTTTAATCAATTCGAACCAAATCTTGAAACTGCACATAGTTTTCGGATTGAAATGCACATGTTGAATTTCAGTTCGATAGTTCAGATAGGAATTGAGATTTCAATGGTCTATTCGGCAAAGTGTGATATCAATTCCTCAAAAACTGTTGAATCAATTCGAACCAAATCTTGAAACTGCGAATAGTTTTCGAAATGAGATGCACATGTTGAATTTCAGATCGATAGTTCTCATAGGAATGGAGATTTCAGTGGTCAATTCGGCAAAGTGTGATATCAATTCCTCGAAAAATGTTGGATCAATTCGAACCAAATCTTGAAACTGTACTCAGTTTTCGAATTGAGATGCACATGTTGAATTTCAGATCGATAGTTTTCATAGGAATGGAGATTTCAGTGGTCAATTCGGCAAAGTGTGATATCAATTCCTCGAAAAATGTTGGATCAATTCGAACCAAATCTTGAAACTGTACTCAGTTTTTGAATTGAGATGCACATGTTGAATTTCAGTTCGATAGTCCAGATAGGAATTGAGATTTCAGTGGTCAATTCGGCAAAGTGTGATATCAATTCCTCGAAAACTGTTTAATCAATTCGAACCAAATCTTGAAACTGCACATAGTTTTCGGATTGAAATGCACATGTTGAATTTCAGTTCGATAGTTCAGATAGGAATTGAGATTTCAATGGTCTATTCGGCAAAGTGTGATATCAATTCCTCAAAAACTGTTGAATCAATTCGAACCAAATCTTGAAACTGCGAATAGTTTTCGAAATGAGATGCACATGTTGAATTTCAGATCGATAGTTCTCATAGGAATGGAGATTTCAGTAGTCAATTCGACAAAATATCATTTCAATTCCTAAGGAACTATGGGATCAATTCGAACCAAATCTTGAAACTGGACATAGTTTTCGGATTGAGATGCATATGTTGAGTTTCAGTTCGATAGTTCAGATAGGAATTGAGATTTCAGTGGTCTATTCGGCAAAGTGTGATTTCAATTCCTCAAAAACTGTTGGACCAATACTCCCCAAATCTTGAAACTGCACATAGTTTTCGAGTTGAAATGCACATGTTGAATTTCAACTGAAATTCATCAACTATCCAACTGGATAGTTCAGATAGGAATTGAGATTTCAGTGGTCAATTCGGCAAAGTGTGATATCAATTCCTCGGAAACTGTTGCATCAATTCGAACCAAATCTTGAAACTGCACATAGTTTTCGGATTGAGATGCACATGTTGAATTTCAGTTCGATAGTTCAGATAGGAATTGAGATTTCAGTGGTCAATTCGGCAAAGTGTGATATCAATTCCTAAAACTGTTGGATCAATTCGAACCAAATCTTTAAACTGCACATAGTTTTCGAATTGAGATGCACATGTTGAATTTCAGTTCGATAGTTCAGATAGGAATTGAGATTTCAGTGGTCAATTCGGCAAAGTGTGATATCAATTCCTCGAAATCTGTTGGATCAATTAGAACCAAATCTTGAAACTGCACATAGTTTTCGAAATGAGATGCACATGTTGAATTTCAGTTCGATAGTTCAGATAGGAATTGAGATTTCAGTGGTCAATTCGGCAAAGTGTGATATCAATTCCTAAAACTGTTGGATCAATCCGAACCAAATCTTTAAACTGCACATAGTTTTCGAATTGAGATGCACATGTTGAATTTCAGTTGGATAGTTCAGATAGGAATTGAGATTTCAGTGGTCAATTCGGCAAAGTGTGATATCAATTCCTCGGAAACTGTTGCATCAATTCGAACCAAATCTTGAAACTGCACATAGTTTTCGGAATTTCGAAAACTATTTGCAGTTTTAAGATTTGGTTCGAATTGATCCAACAGTTTTTGAGGAATTGATATCACACTTTGCCGAATAGACCATTGAAATCTCAATTCCTATCTGAACTATCGAACTGAAATTCAACATGTGCATTTCAATCCGAAAACTATATGCAGTTTCAAGATTTGGTTCGAATTGATCCAACAGTTTTGAGGAATTGATATCACACTTTGCCGAATTGACCACTGAAATCTCAATTCCTATCTGAACTATCGAAGTGAAATTCAACATGTGCATCTCAATTCGAAAACTGAGTACAGTTTCAAGATTTGGTTCGAATTGATCAAACAGTTTTCGAGGAATTGATATCACACTTTGCCGAATTGACCACTGAAATCTCAATTCCTATCTGAACTATCGAAGTGAAATTCAACATGTGCATCTCAATTCGAAAACTGAGTACAGTTTCAAGATTTGGTTCGAATTGATCCAACAGTTTTCGAGGAATCGTTATCACACTTTGCCGAATTGACCACTGAAATCTCAATTCTTATCTGAACTATCGAACTGAAATTCAACATGTGCATCTCAATTCGAAAACTATGTGCAGTTTCAAGATTTGGTTCGATCTGATATAATAGTTCCTTAGGAATTGAAATGATATTTTGTCGAATCGACTACTGAAATCTCCATTCCTATCAGAACTATCGATCTGAAATTCAACATGTGCATCTCATTTCGAAAACTATGTGCAGTTTCAAGATTTGGTTCGAATTGATCCAACATTTTTTGAGGAATGGATATCACAATTTGCCGAATAGACCACTGAAATCTCAATTCCTATCTGAACTATCGAACTGAAATTCAACAAGTGCATCTCAATCCGAAAACTATGTGCATTTTCAAGATTTGATTCGAATTGATCCTACAGTTTTCGAGGAATTGATATCACACTTTGCCGAATTGACCACTGAAATCTCAATTCCTATCTGAACAATCGAACTGAAATTCAACATGTGCATCTCAATTCGAAAACTGTGTAAAATTTCAAGATTTGGTTAGAATTGATCCAACAGTTTTCGAGGAATTGATATCACACTTTGCCGAATTGACCACTGATATCTCAATTCCTATCTGAACCATCGAACTGAAACTCAACATGTGCATCTCAATCCGAAAGCTATGTGCAGTTTCAAGATTTGGTTCGAATTGATCCCATAGTTCCTTAGGAAATGAAATGATATTTTGTCGAATCGACTACTGAAATCTCCATTCCTATGGGAACTATCGATCTGAAATTCAACATGTGCATCTCATTTCGAAAACTATTTGCAGTTTCAAGATTTGGTTCGAATTCATCCAACAGTTTTTGAGGAATTGATATCACACTTTGCCGAATAGACCATTGAAATCTCAATTCCTATCTGAACTATCGAAGTGAAATTCAACATGTGCATCTCAATTCGAAAACTGTGTGAAATTTCAAGATTTGGTTCGAATTGATCCAACAGTTTTCGAGGAATTGATATCACACTTTGCCGAATTGACCACTGAAATCTCAATTCCTATCTGAACTATCGAACTGAAATTCAACATGTGCATCTCAATTCGAAAACTGTGTACAGTTTCGAGATTTGGGTCGAATTGATCCAATAGTTCCTTAGGAATTGAAATGATATTTTGCCGAATAGACCACTGAGATCTCAATTCCTATCCGAACTATCGAACTGAAATTAAACAAGTGCATCTCAATTCGAAAACTATGTGCAGTTTCAAGATTTGGTTCGAATTGATCCAACAGTTTTCGAGGAATTGATATCACACTTTGCCGAATTGACCACTGAAATCTCAATTCCTATCTGATCCATCGAACTGAAATTCAACATGTGCATCTCAATTCGAAAACTGTGTAAAATTCCAAGATTTGGTTCGAAATGATCCAACAGATATCGAGGAATTGATATCACAATTTGCCGAATTGACCACTGAAATCTCAATTCCTATCTGAACTATCGAAGTGAAATTCAACATGTGCATGTCGCCAATCTTGAAATTTCACACAGTTTTCGAATTGAGATGCACATGTTGAATTTCACTTCGATAGTTCAGATAGGAATTGAGATTTCAGTGGTCAATTCGGCAGAGTGTGATATCAATTCCTCGAAAACTGTTGGATCTATTCGAACCAAATCTTGAAACTGCACATAGTTTTCGGATTGAAATGCACATGTTGAATTTCAATTCGATAGTTCAGAATTGAGATTTCAGTAGTCAATTCGGCAAAGTGTGATATCAATTCCTCGAAAACTGTTGGATCAATTCGAACCAAATCTTGAAACTGCACATAGTTTTCGGATTGAAATGCACATGTTGAATTTCAGTTCGATAGTTCAGATAGGAATTGAGATTTCAATGGTCTATTCGGCAAAGTGTGATATCAATTCCTCAAAAACTGTTGGATCAATTCGAACCAAATCTTGAAACTGCACATAATTTTCGAATTGAGATAAACTTGGATATCACACTTTGCCGAATAGACCACTGAGATCTCAATTCCTATCTGAACTATCGAACTGAAATTCAACAAGTGCATCTCAATTCGAAAACTATGTGCAGTTTCAAGATTTGGGTCGAATTGGTCCAACAGTTTTTGAGGAATTGATATCACACTTTGCCGAATTGACCACTGAAATCTCAATTCCTATCTGAACTATCGAACTGAAATTCAACATGTGCATCTCAATTCGAAAACTATGTGCAGTTTAAAGATTTGCCGAATTGACCACTGATATCTCAATTCTTATCTGAACTATCGAACTGAAACTAAACATGTGCATCTCAATCCGAAAACTATGTGCAGTTTCAAGATTTGGTTCGAATTGATCCCATAGTTCCTTAGGAATTGAAATGAGTAGTCGAATCGACTACTGAAATCTCCATTCCTATGAGAACTATCGATCTGAAATTCAACATGTGCATCTCATTTCGAAAACTATTTGCAGTTTCAAGATTTGGTTCGAATTGATCCAACAGTTTTTGAGGAATTGATATCACACTTTGCCGAATAGACCATTGAAATCTCGATTCCTATCTGAACTATCGAACTGAAATTCAACATGTGCATTTCAATCCGAAAACTATGTGCAGTTTCAAGATTTGGTTCGGATGAAATACCTATAATCATTTTAAAAAGTGAACATCTACTTTCCTCCTCTTGTGTCCAAATAGACACAAGGTTAGAATTTTAACTGCGTCACATGAGTACATGAAGAGGTCTCCGATGTGTGCCGGGATCGCAATATATAACATCCTGCCTCTTTCGCTCACCACCTTACCCATGAAATAATTCAAGAGAACTCTCAAAAACTATTTAGGAGGTAAGGCTGTGTATGATATTACTGAGTTCCGGGAACTTATTGTGGGTGGCGACCTAGGATAAGAGCATGTTGCCTTCAGCTGTTTTTTTTTGTCCTCGATATATATATATTTTTTAAACTATGTCTTTGAATGTATATGTACTTGATATATGATGAATTGACGTGTCCTAGAATTGTAATTTCTAATAGGCAAAATAAATTATGATGATGATGATGATGATGATCCAACAGTTTTCGAGGAATTGATATCACACTTTGCCGAATTGACCACTGAAATCTCAATTCCTATCAGAACTATCGAACTGAAATCCAACATGTTCATCTCAATTCGAAAATTATGTGCAGTTTCAAGATTTAGTTCGAATTGATGCAACAGTTTCCGAGGAATTGATATCACACTTTGCCGAATTGACCACTGAAATCTCAATTCCTATCTGAACTATCTAACTGAAATTCAACATGTGCATTTCAACTCGAAAACTATGTGCAGTTTCAAGATTTGGTTCGAATTGATATAATAGTTCCTTAGGAATTGAAATGATATTTTGTCGAATCGACTACTGAAATCTCTATTCCTATCAGAACTATCGATCTGAAATTCAACATGTGCATCTCATTTCGAAAACTATGTGCAGTTTCAAGATTTGGTTCGAATTGATCCAACAGTTTTTGAGGAATGGATATCACACTTTGCCGAATAGACCACTGAAATCACAATTCCTATCTGAACTATCGAACTGAAATTCAACAAGTGCATCTCAATCCGAAAAGTATGTGCACTTTCAAGATTTGATTCGAATTGATCCTTCAGTTTTCGAGGAATTGATTTCACTGAAATTGACCACTGAAATCTCAATCTCAATCTGAACTATCGAACTGTAATTCAACATGTGCATATCAATCCGAAAACTATGTGCAGTTTCAAGATTTGGTTCGAATTGATCCCATAGTTCCTTAGGAAATGAAATGATATTTTGTCGAATCGACTACTGAAATCTCCATTCCTATGAGAACTATCGATCTGAAATTCAACATGTTCATCTCATTTCGAAAACTTTTTGCAGTTTCAAGATTTGGTTCGAATTGATCCAACAGTTTTCGAGGAATTGATATCACACTTTGCCGAATTGACCACTGAAATCTCAATTCCTATCTGAACTATCGAAGTGAAATTCAACATGTGCATGTCGCAAATCTTGAAATTTCACACAGTTTTCGAATTGAGATGCACATGTTGAATTTCACTTCGATAGTTCAGATAGGAATTGAGATTTCAGTGGTCAATTCGGCAAAGTGTGATATCAATTCCTCGAAAACTGTTGGATCAATTCGAACCAAATCTTGAAACTGCACTTAGTTTTCGGATTGAAATGCACATGTTGAATTTCAGTTCGATAGTTCAGAATTGAGATTTCAGTGGTCAATTCGGCAAAGTGTGATATCAATTCCTCGAAAACTGTTGGATCATTTCGAACCAAATCTTGAAACTGCACATAGTTTTCGGATTGAAATGCACATGTTGAATTTCAGTTCGATAGTTCAGATAGGAATTAAGATTTCAATGGTCTATTCGGCAAAGAGTAATCAATTCCTCAAAAACTGTTGGATTAATTCGAACCAAATCTTGAAACTGCGAATAGTTTTCGAAATGAGATGCACTTGTTGAATTTCAGATCGATAGTTCTCATAGGAATGGAAATTTCAGTAGTCGATTCGACAAAATATCATTTCAAACTCTAAGGAACTATTGGATCAATTCGACCCAAATCTCGAAACTGTACACAGTTTTCGAATTGAGATGCACATGTTGAATTTCAGTTCGATAGTTCAGATAGGAATAGAGATTTCAGTGGTCAATTCGGCAAATCTTTAAACTGCACATAGTTTTCGAATTGAGATGCACGTTGAATTTCAGTTCGATAGTTCAGATAGGAATTGAGATTTCATTCATTCACCTCGAACTCTACTCGAGGTGGTTTACATTACTCTAAGGAATGCTTACGCCTATTCACCATAACAATATAAAAGCGTCCGATCGGAACGAACAATGGAGCGCAACTAAAATCACGCGATAGAATGACTAATACGTTATATAATCAGATGACGAAACGACGAATGACGTATCTCGGGATGATTTGTGGAAATTTCGTTATATTCTAGAAAAAATACGATATTGTTGAACAATTTTTTCGAATTGATACCTAATACTATTTTCTACAGAGTGTTCAAATTCAAAAATCCAAACTTTTCACGAAAACTTACCCTGAATATAAAAGCGTCCGATCGGTGAGAACAATGGAGCGCAAGAATAAAATCACGCGATAGAATGACTAATACGTTATATAATCAGATGACGAAACGACAAATGACGTATCTCGGGATGATTTGTGGAAATTTCGTTATATTCTAGAAAAAATACGATATTGTTGAACAATTTTTTCGAATTGATACCTAATACTTCTACAGAGTGTTCAAATTCAAAAATCCAAAATTTCAACGAAATCTTAACCCGAATATAAAAGCTTCCGATCGGTACGATCGGGATGATTCGTGGAAATTTCGGTATATTCTAGAAAAAATACGATATTGTTGAACAATTCTTTTGAATTCTTCTACAGAGTGTTCAAATTCAAAAATCCAAAATTTCAACGAAATTTTAACCCGAATATAAAAGCGTCCGATCAGTACGAAAAATGGAGCGCAACTGAAATCACGCGAAAGAATGACTAATACGTTGTATAATCAGATGACGAAACGACGAATGACGTATCTCGGGATGATTTGTGGAAATTTCGTTATATTCTAGAAAAAAAAACGATATTGTTGAACAATTTTTTCGAATTGATACCTAATACTATTTTCTACAGAGTGTTCAAATTCAAAAATCCAAAATTTCAACGAAATCTCAACCCGAATATAAAAGCGTCCGATCGGTACGATCGGGATGATTTGTGGAAATTTCGGTATATTCTAGAAAAAATACGATATTATTGAACAATTTTCTTGAATTCTTCTACAGAGTGTTCAAATTCAAAAATCCAAAATTTCAACGAAATCTCAACCCGAATATAAAAGCGTCCGATCGGTACGAACAATGGACCGCAACTTAAATCACGCAATAGAATGACTATTATGTTGTATAATAAGATGACGAAACGACGAATGACGTATCTCGGGATGATTTGTGGAAATTTCGGTATATTCTAGAAAGAATACGATATTGTTGAACAATTTTTTTTAATTGATACCTAATACTATTTTCTACAGAGTGTTCAAAATCAAAAATCCAGAATTTCAACGAAATCTTAACCCGAATATAAAAGCGTCCGATCAGTACGAAAAATGGAGCGCAACTAAAATCAAGCGAAAGAATGACCAATACGTTGTATAATCAGATGACGAAACGACGAATGACGTATCTCGGGATGATTTGTGGAAATTTCGTTATATTCTAGGAAAAAAAAGATATTGTTGAAAAATTTTTTTAAATTGATACCTAATACTATTTTCTACAGTGTTCAAATTCAAAAATCCAAACTTTCCCCGAAAACTTACCCTGAATATAAAAGCGTCCGATCGGTACGAACAATGGAGCGCAACAAAAATCAGATTCTACAGAGTGTTCAAATTCAAAAATCCAAAATTTCAACGAAATCTTAACCAGAATATAAAAGCGTCCGATCAGTACGAAAAATGGAGCGCAACTAAAATCACGCGAAAGAATGACTAATACGTTGTATAATCAGATGACGAAACGACGAATGACGTATCTCGGGATGATTTGTGGAAATTTCGTTATATTCTAGGAAAAAAAAAATATTGTTGAAAAATTTTTTTAAATTGATACCTAATACTATTTTCTACAGAGTGTTCAAATTCAAAAATCCAAACTTTCCACGAAAACTTACCCTGAATATAAAAGCGTCCGATCGGTACGAACAATGAAGCGCAAATGAAATCACGAGATAGAATGACTAATACGTTATATAATCAGATGACGAAACGACGAATGACGTATCTCGGGTTGATTTGTGGAAATTTTGGTATATTCCAGAAAAAATACGATATTGTTGAACAATTTTTTTAAATTGATACCTAATACAATTTTCTTCAGAGTGTTCAAATTCAAAAATCCAAACTTTCCACGAAAACTTACCCTGAATATAAAAGCGTCCGATCGGTACGAACAATGGAGCGCAACTTAAATCACGCAATAGAATGACTAATACGTTGTATAATCAGATGACGAAACGACGAATGACGTATCTCGGGTTGGATTGTGGAAATTTCGGTATATTCTAGAAAAAATACGATATTGTTGAAAAATTTTTTCGAATTTATACCTAATACTATTATATTTTCTACAGAGTGTTCAAATTCAAAAATCCAAACTTTCCACGAAAAATTACCCTGAATATAAAAGCGTCCGATCGGTACGAACAATGAAGCGCAAATGAAATCACGCGATAGAATGATCAATACGTTATATAATCAGATGACGGAACGACGAATGACGTAACTCGGGATGATTTGTAGAAATTTCGATATATTCTAGAAAAAATACGATATTCTTGAACAATTTTTTTGAATTGATACCTGATACTATTTTCTACAGAGTGCTCAAATTCAACAAACCAAACTTTCCACGAAAACTTACCCTGAATATAAAAGCGTACGATCGGTACGAACAATGGAGCGCAACTAAAATCACGCGATAGAATGACTAATACGTTATATAATCAGATGACGAAACGACTAATGACGTATCTCGGGATGATTTGTGGAAATTTCGTTATATTCTAAAAAAATACGATATTGTTGAACAATTTTTTCAAATTGATACCTGATACTATTTTTTACAGAGTTTTCAAATTCAGAAATCCAAACTTTCCACGAAAACTTACCCTGAATATAAAAGCGTCCGATCGGTACGAACAATGGAGCGCAACTAAAATCACGCGATAGAATGACTAATACGTTATATAATCAGATGACGGAACGACGAATGACGTATCTCGGGATGATTCGTGGAAATTTCGTTATATTCTAGAGAAAATACTATATTGTTGAACAATTTTTTTGAATTGATAGCTAATACTATTTTCTACAGAGCGTTCAAATTCAAAAATCCAAAGTTTCCACGAAAACTTACTCCGAATATAAAAGCGTCCGATCGGTACGGACAATGAACCGCAACTAAAATCACGCAAAAGAATGACTAATAGGTTGTATAATCAGATGACGAAACGACGAATGACGTATCTTGGGATGATTTGTGGAAATTTCGTTATATTCTAGAAAAAATACGATATTGTTGAACAATTTTGTTGAATTTATATCTAATAGTATTTTCTACAGAGTGTTCAAATTCAAAAATTCAAAATTTCAACGAAATCTTAACCCGAATATAAAAGCGTCCGATCGGTACGAACAATCGACCGCAACTAAAATCACGCAATAGAATGACTAATACGTAGTATAATCAGATGACGAAACGACGAATGACGTATTTCGGGATGATTTGTGGAAATTTCGGTATATTCTAGAAAAAATACTATATTGTTGAACAATTTTTTCGAATTGATAGCTAATACTATTTTCTACAGAGCGTCCAAATTCAAAAATCCAATGTTTCCACGAAAACTAACCCTGAATATAGAAGCGTCCGATTGGTACGAACAATAGACCGCAACTGAAATCACGCAATAGAATGACTAATACGTTGTGTAATCAGATGACGAAACGACGAATGACGTATCTCGGAAAGATTTGTGGAAATTTCAGTATATTCTAGAAAAAATACGATATTGTTGTACATTTTTTTAATTTGATACCTAATTCTATTTTTTGCAGAGTGTTCAAATTCAAAAATCCAAACTTTCCACGAAAACTCACCCTGAACATAAAAGCGTCCGCTAGGTACGAATGATGGAGCGCAACTAAAATCACGCGATAGAATGACTAATACGTTATATAATCAGATGACGAAACGACGAATGACGTCTCTAGGGATGATTTGTGGAAATTTCTTTATATTCTAGAAAAAATACGATATTGTTGAACAATTTTTTCAAATTGATAACTAATACATTTTTCTACAGAGTGTTCAAATTCAAAAATCCAAACTTTTCACGAAAACTTACCCTGAATATAAAAGCGTCCGATCGGTGAGAACAATGGAGCGCAAGAATAAAATCACGCGATAGAATGACTAATACGTTATATAATCAGATGACGAAACGACAAATGACGTATCTCGGGATGATTTGTGGAAATTTCGTTATATTCTAGAAAAAATACGATATTGTTGAACAATTTTTTCGAATTGATACCTAATACTTCTACAGAGTGTTCAAATTCAAAAATCCAAAATTTCAACGAAATCTTAACCCGAATATAAAAGCTTCCGATCGGTACGATCGGGATGATTCGTGGAAATTTCGGTATATTCTAGAAAAAATACGATATTGTTGAACAATTCTTTTAAATTCTTCTACAGAGTGTTCAAATTCAAAAATCCAAAATTTCAACGAAATTTTAACCCGAATATAAAAGCGTCCGATCAGTACGAAAAATGGAGCGCAACTGAAATCACGCGAAAGAATGACTAATACGTTGTATAATCAGATGACGAAACGACGAATGACGTATCTCGGGATGATTTGTGGAAATTTCGTTATATTCTAGAAAAAAAAACGATATTGTTGAACAATTTTTTCGAATTGATACCTAATACTATTTTCTACAGAGTGTTCAAATTCAAAAATCCAAAATTTCAACGAAATCTCAACCCGAATATAAAAGCGTCCGATCGGTACGATCGGGATGATTTGTGGAAATTTCGGTATATTCTAGAAAAAATACGATATTATTGAACAATTTTCTTGAATTCTTCTACAGAGTGTTCAAATTCAAAAATCCAAAATTTCAACGAAATCTCAACCCGAATATAAAAGCGTCCGATCGGTACGAACAATGGACCGCAACTTAAATCACGCAATAGAATGACTATTACGTTGTATAATAAGATGACGAAACGACGAATGACGTATCTCGGGATGATTTGTGGAAATTTCGGTATATTCTAGAAAGAATACGATATTGTTGAACAATTTTTTTTAATTGATACCTAATACTATTTTCTACAGAGTGTTCAAAATCAAAAATCCAGAATTTCAACGAAATCTTAACCCGAATATAAAAGCGTCCGATCAGTACGAAAAATGGAGCGCAACTAAAATCAAGCGAAAGAATGACCAATACGTTGTATAATCAGATGACGAAACGACGAATGACGTATCTCGGGATGATTTGTGGAAATTTCGTTATATTCCAGGAAAAAAAAGATATTGTTGAAAAAATTTTTTAAATTGATACCTAATAGTATTTTCTACAGAGTGTTCAAATTCGAAAATCCAAACTTTCCCCGAAAACTTACCCTGAATATAAAAGCGTCCGATCGGTACGAACAATGGAGCGCAACAAAAATCAGATTCTACAGAGTGTTCAAATTCAAAAATCCAAAATTTCAACGAAATCTTAACCCGAATATAAAAGCGTCCGATCAGTACCAAAAATGGAGCGCAACTAAAATCACGCGAAAGAATGACTAATACGTTGTATAATCAGATGACGAAACGACGAATGACGTATCTCGGGATGATTTGTGGAAATTTCGTTATATTCTAGGAAAAAAAAGATATTGTTGAAAATTTTTTTTTAATTGATACCTAATACTATTCTCTACAGAGTGTTCAAATTCAAAAATCCAAACTTTCCACGAAAACTTACCCTGAATATAAAAGCGTCCGATCGGTACGAACAATGGAGCGCAACTAAAATCACGCGATAGAATGACTAATACGTTATATAATCAGATGACGAAACGACTAATGACGTATCTCGGGATGATTTGTGGAAATTTCGTTATATTCTAAAAAATACGATATTGTGGAAAAATTTTCTCAAATTGATACCTGATACTATTTTTTACAGAGTTTTCAAATTCAGAAATCCAAACTTTCCACGAAAACTTACCCTGAATATAAAAGCGTCCGATCGGTACGAACAATGGAGCGCAACTAAAATCACGCGATAGAATGACTAATACGTTATATAATCAGATGACGGAACGACGAATGACGTATCTCGGGATGATTCGTGGAAATTTCGTTATTTTCTAGAGAAAATACTATATTGTTGAACAATTTTTTTGAATTGATAGCTAATACTATTTTCTGCAGAGCGTTCAAATTCAAAAATCCAAAGTTTCCACGAAAACTTACTCCGAATATAAAAGCGTCCGATCGGTACGAACAATGAACCGCAACTAAAATCACGCAAAAGAATGACTAATACGTTGTATAATCAGATGACGAAACGACGAATGACGTATCTCGGGATGATTTGTGGAAATTTCGTTATATTCTAGAAAAAATACGATATTGTTGAACAATTTTTTCGAATTGATACCTAATACTTCTACAGAGTGTTCAAATTCAAAAATCCAAAATTTCAACGAAATCTTAACCCGAATATAAAAGCTTCCGATCGGTACGATCGGGATGATTTGTGGAAATTTCGGTATATTCTAGAAAAAATACGATATTGTTGAACAATTCTTTTAAATTCTTCTACAGAGTGTTCAAATTCAAAAATCCAAAATTTCAACGAAATTTTAACCCGAATATAAAAGCGTCCGATCAGTACGAACAATGGAGCGCAACTGAAATCACGCGAAAGAATGACTAATACGTTGTATAATCAGATGACGAAACGACGAATGACGTATCTCGGGATAATTTGTGGAAATTTCGTTATATTCTAGGAAAAATACGATATTGTTGAACAATTTTTTCAAATTGATACCTAATACTATTTTCTACAGAGTGTTCAAATTCAAAAATCCAAACTTTTCCCGAAAACTTACTCCGAATATGAAAGCGTCCGATCGATACGAACAATGAACCGCAACTAAAATCACGCAAAAGAATGACTAATTCGTTGTATAATCAGATGACGAAACGACGAATGACGTATCTCGGGATGATTAGTGGAAATTTCGTTATATTCTAGAAAAAATACGATATTGTTGAACAATTTTTTTAAATTGATACCTAATACTATTTTCTACACAGTGTTCAAATTCAAAAATCCAAACTGTCCACGAAAACTTACCCTGAATATGAAAGCGTCTGATCGGTACGAACAATGGAGCGCAACTAAAATCACGCGATAGAATGACTAATACGTTATATAATCAGATGACGAAACGACGAATGACGTATCTCGAGTTGATTTGTGGAAATTTCGTTATATTCTGGAAAAAATACGATATTGTTGAATAATTTTTTTAAATTGATACCTTATACTATTTTCTACAGAGTGTTCAAATTCAAAAATCCAAACTTTCCACGAAAACTTTTCCTGAATATAAAAGCGTCCGATCGGTACGAAAAATGGAGCGCAACTAAAATCACGCGTTAGAATGACTAATACCTTATATAATCAGATGACGAAACAACGAATGACGTATCTCGGGATGATTTGTGGAAATTTCGTTATATTTTAGAAAAAATATGATATTGGTGAACAATTTTTTTAAATTGAAACCTAATACTATTTTCTACAGAGTGTTCAAATTCGAAAATCCAAACTTTCCACGAAAACTTACTCCGAATATAAAAGCGTCCGATCGGTACGAACATTGAACCGCAACTAAAATCACGCAAAAGAATGACTAATACGTTGTATAATCAGATGACGAAACGACGAATGACGTATCTTGGGATGATTTGTGGAAATTTCGTTATATTCTAGAAAAAATACGATATTGTTGAACAATTTTGTTGAATTTATATCTAATAGTATTTTCTACAGAGTGTTCAACTTCAAAAATTCAAAATTTCAACGAAATCTCAACCCGAATATAAAAGCGTCCGATCGGTACGAACAATCGACCGCAACTAAAATCACGCAATAGAATGACTAATACCTTGTGTAATCAGATGACGAAACGACGAATGACGTATCTCGGGAAGATTTGTGGAAATTTCGGAATATTCTAGAAAAATTACTATATTGTTGAACAATTTTTTTAAATTGATACCTAATTTTATTTTTTACAGAGTGTTCAAATTCAAAAATCCAAACTTTCCACGAAAACACACCCTGAACATAAAAGCGTCCGGTAGGTACGAATAATGGAGCGCAACTTAAATCACGCGATAGAATGACTAATACGTTATATAATCAGATGACGAAACGACGAATGACGTATCTAGGGATGATTTGTGGAAATTTTTTTATATTCGAGAAAAAAAAAGATATTGTTGAACAATTTTTTTAAACTGATAACTAATACTAAAACTTAATTATATAAAACAGTCTATAATTTTAGGTATTTTTAGTGTTAGGCTCAAGTATCACAAAATAACAAAATATTTTATATGTTCTTTTTAGGTATCATAAGTAATGGATTGAACACTATAAGTAAAATATCGCAGGAATTTGGACAGGTTGAAAAACAATCTCTTATGAATTCGCCAACGTTTCGGAACTATCTTGTTCCTTTCTCAAGGCTCATCATACAACTAATAAAAGTAACACTTTAAAATTGGTCATAGGAAGTTAAGGATAAATCAACAAACAGTCCGACGTGTGACAGTTAAATTGAACGAATGTAATACATTGATTCCATAGAAATTTCAAGTCACAGCAATCTAATATCGAATCAGACGACGGAACGGGCAATTGGGTGGTGGGGTACTAGGGAGGGATGGTAGAGGGGCTATATAACAGCGGAGTAGATGTACAAAGTATTCAGTTGTGAATGTGCTTCGTGCTGCAAACATTGTGTTGTGGTTTCCATTTTCTAACTTTGATACTATCGAATTTTATCGTTTCATACTTAAATATTTTTTTCATTGTGGAAGACGAGATGGACAGAAAGAAGATCTTGAGAATGGGATTGGAAAAATTGAAGTCTAAACAAATTGACTTGAGGAGAACAGTTCAAATCAGGAATTTTCTGAAGTCACATGTAGGAGAACGAAAAAGAGGAAAAGTTCCGCAGAAAAAATCCGACACTCACGCTGCAAGGAGAGAAGGTAATCAAGATGAACATAGCCAAAAAGTCGTGAAGAAAATAAATTCCGATGTTGGAGAAAAAAAGCAGTATGTGTCGAACGGAAATCTGAGAAAACGCTTGACGAGGTCTTTCATTCTGCAGGAGATTCTGAATATGACATCTATTAGAAGAAAAGAAGATCCTAATATCAAACTTTTCAATGTGAATGACTACATTGAGAAATTTAGGAAGAAGGAGAAACCTATAAAATGAAACTTTTGTAGGATTTGTAACTCCAGCCCGCGCACTATATTCAAAATGAAATATTAACTTCGAAAAAAATTGAAAATTGTTAGATGTAGAGAAAAGACAACAGTACTGTTTTAAGTACTATGCGTAAAAGACTGAACGCTCCTTGAACTGCGATCAAGAAATAGAAAATTCATAATATTGGAGTGCAAGTCTGATATTTGAATTTACAGCATATTCTTAATGAAACATTAATTTTGAAAACAAATAAAAATTGATAGGGGATCATAAAAGTTAACAGTTAGTACTGTTTCAAGTACTATGCAAAAAAAAAATCCACTGAACGCTTCTTGACCTGCAATCAAGCAATAGGTTATGTATGAATTCAGAGTGCAAGTCTGATATAATGAATAATTTATGATATAGAGTGTATTCTAAATGAAACATTAGGTTTGAAAAAAAATTAAAAATTGTTAGGTGTACTCAAAAGACAACGTTAGGTCCCGTTCCAAGTACGGTATAAAAAAAATTAAAACTTCAAAATATGACCAGATATACTAATTATCAGTAAAAATTAAGTAGGAGGATATCAAATAAGTTAGCCTTCGAATAAGGGCGATAAATAAACGAAATCAACTCAGATATATGAAAACCAACAACTGTTGATTTATTTGTCCACTTTTATATGAATGTGTATTATGTTCCTGAATTAATTTCGTTTGTTTTGAGTTATTTCATCCTCTCATTTATTGAGACATTGGTTCACTATAACCAGGATAATTTCCAATCCTGCTTTTTTTGTCATTCAAGAACATTGTTTTAGGGATTCATCTACTATTTATATCCTACAGATAATTGAAAAAATTTGCTCTTTCCAGTTTCACTAGTTATAATGGCGTCATAGATCTAACGCTACGCTACGCACCGTAATTTTTTATATTGTTTTCTCATTTTTCCATATGCCAGCTTCAGTACTCTCGCGAATATTATTATTCCAGTTTCAACCTCAAGAAAAAGGCTACTGCAACCAAAATTTTTCGTTATTTTCTCTAATAAATCTCAGCAATCCATTTTAAAAAATTCATGACGGAAGAAAGTAACTTTTTTATTCGGTTTTTCGAAGTTTTCCATGAGCTATATGGATGTGTAGAGGATGTTTCATTAAAATGAATTAATTTCAAAGAAATTACCTGAGCCTGAAACAAAGAAGAGTTTACATTGACGAATATAATAGACAGATAGAATAGGAGTCAACGTTCATACTTAATTATCGAAATCTCATTTCTCTTGACAAATACAAAGGGGATTTATCTGTAAAAAAAACCAGAACAATATCATGGAAACCAAAAAAGTGCCATAACTGATCTACGGGACTACTTTTTCTTGATAAGCAAAAAAAACCCTACTCAAAACCATTGACGTATTGAAGTATACAGTAAAATATTTGTTACTTTGACTAGGTGACAGGTACAGAATAACACAGGTACAGTATAACCAATACAATAAACCATCCCTCAACGTTTCCGCCCGCAACGGACCGATTTGGTCATAATTACTACCTGCGAAAACAAGGAATTGTATAGCATGAACTTTGAAGTATTTTGAAATAAGATATTTGATTGTTGATGCATTTTTCGGAAATATTGCAATTAATTATCGATTTAAGTTCGAACCCCAGCATCTCAAAATAGAACTTTTTTCTATAAAACGGCCTTTTCAAAATTATTTTGTATATTTTCGATAGCCGGATCAGCATAGAAATCATAAAATATCTAATCTAAACAGCAAATGAAGTTGGACGGCCAAAAACTTGCATAAGTTTAACTATGTCTAATTTCGACATTATTTTGGCGATATTTTATTTTCACCTTACTGAATGTCACTTGCATTGGTTATTTTTTTTTAATATCTTCTTTTCGTACTGGGCGTGAATATAATTTCCGATTTTCGTCTTAAATTTTGGAGATAGTGAGGCCTTACAAATGTTTTAGTGTGACTTTCGGACTAATATCAAGTTATTTCCTTATAATTCCCCATTTTGAAAAACGATAGCAGAATATTCCGTATCCAGGAATACCTTGTCAATTTTGGGCATAGTAAGGATAGGCTGGATCATAATTCGACTAAAATAGAGGTTTCCATTTAAACAAATTTTTTTCGATGAGATTACGAAACGAAAGAATTTTTTGGTGGATATGCTGTTAAAAATACATTATGACTTCGATAACAATTCCTGAATGTTGCACCATTCTATCGTTAAAGCATACTGAAAGCTGGAAATCTTGGAAAATTCATTGTCATTTCACCAGAGTCACATGTTACTCGATGGGGAATCCATGCCGTATTTTAAGAAACCAAGTTTTTAGCTCTCATAATATGAAAATACTTCATTTTAATCAATTATTTATTTATTTATTTATTTATTTATTTATTCATTCATTATTATATACTCAAAATTTTTCGGTTTTCCGGTTAAGACATTGAAAATGAAATTCATGAAGTAGATAGTAGTGCTCCGTATAATTAGGGTGAAAATAAAAAATAACGATTCTGTACTTATATATAGGAACCTACATGGATTTCTGCATATACATCAGAGTCGTTAAAACTATTCAGGGACATTCTTTCTATAGTTTTTATTTCCTCAGGAAAAACGTGTATACCATCTACAACGTGAATGTAGATGATGAAAAAGAATTCTCTAGAAATTATTAATTTTGAAATATTGTTTGGAGCAGCGAGATTTCAAACAAACTTGAGAATTGAAATACTAATGCGCTTCAATACTTGCTTATCCAGATAGTTATTGTCTGTATCGATAACTTATACTTTTCAATTGTTGATATTTTATCATTTCATAATATCAGAAACGTTTGAAAAAATAAACAGTAATATAGTATGTTCTTTCTGTAAGAAAAATACTCTGGACAATTATCATATAAATTCGCATATGTTTCATAAACTCATAATTTTATAAAACACTCTATAATTTCAGGTATTTTTAGTGTTAGGCTCAAGTATCACAAAATAACAAAATATTTTATATGTTCTTTTTAGGTATCATAAATAATGGATTGAACACAATAAGTAAAATATCGCAGGAATTTGGACAGGTTGAAAAACAATCTCTTATGAATTCGCCAACGTATCGGAACTATTTTGTTCCTTTCTCAAGGCTCATCATACAACTAATAAAAGTAACACTTTAAAATTGGTCATAGGAAGTTAAGGATAAATCAACAAACAGTCCGACGTGTGACAGTTAAATTGAACGAATGTAATACGTTGATTCCATAGAAATTTTAAGTCACAGCAATCTAATATCGAATCAGACGACGGAACGGCAATTGGGTGGTGGGGTGCTAGGGAGGGATGGTAGAGGGGCTATATAACAGCGGAGTAGATGTACAAAGTATTCAGTTGTGAATGTGCTTCGTGCTGCAAATATTGTGTTGTGGTTTATATTTTTTAACTTTGATACTATCGAATTTTATCGTTTCATACTTAAATATTTTTTTCATTGTGGAAGACGAGATGGACAGAAAGAAGATCTTGAGAATGGGATTGGAAAAATTGAAGTCTAAACAAATTGACTTGAGGAATTTTCTGAAGTCACATGTAGGAGAACGAAAAAGAGGAAAAGTTCCGCAGAAAAAATCCGACACTCACGCTGCAAGAAGAGAAGGTAATCAAGATGAACATAGCCAAAAGGTCGTGAAGAAAATAAATTCCGATGTTGGAGAAAAAAAGCAGCATGTGTCGAACGGAAATCTGAGAAAACGCTTGACGAGGTCTTTCATTCTGAAGGAGATTCTGAATATGACATCTATTAGAAGAAAAGAAGATCCTAATATAAAACTTTTCAATGTGAATGACTACATTGAGATTTTTAGGAAGAAGGAGAAACCTATAAAATGAAACTTTTGTAGGATTTGTAACTCCAGCCCGCGCTCTATATTCAAAATGAAATATTAACTTCGAAAAAAATTGAAAATTGTTAGATGTAGAGAAAAGACAACAGTACTGTTTTGAGTACTATGCGTAAAAGACTGAACGCTCCTTGAACTGCGATCAAGAAATAGAAAATTCATAATATTGGAGTGCAAGTCTGATATTTGAATTTACAGCATATTCTTAATGAAACATTAATTTTGAAAACAAATAAAAATTGATAGGGGATCATAAAAGTTAACAGTTAGTACTGTTTCAAGTACTATGCAAAAAAAAATCCACTGAACGCTTCTTGACCTGCAATCAAGCAATAGGTTATGTATGAATTCAGAGTGCAAGTCTGATATAATGAATCATTTATGATATAGAGTGTATTCTAAATGAAACATTAGGTTTGAAAAAAAATTAAAAATTGTTAGGTGTACTCAAAAGACAACGTTAGGTCCCGTTCCAAGTACGGTATAAAAAAAATTAAAACTTCAAAATATGACCAGATATACTAATTATCAGTAAAAATTAAGTAGGAGGATATCAAATAAGTGAGCCTTCGAATAAGAGCGATAAATAAACGAAATCAACTCAGATATAAGAAAACCAACAACTGTTGATTTGTTTGTCCACTTTTATATCAATGTGTATTATGTTCCTGAATTAATTTCGTTTGTTTTGAGTTATTTCATCCTCTCATTTATTGAGACATTGGTTCACTATAACCAGGATAATTTCCAATCCTGCTTTTTTTGTCATACAAGAACATTGTTTTAGGGATTCATCTACTATTTATATCCTACAGATAATTGGAAAAATTTGCTCTTTTCAGTTTCACTAGTTATAATGGCGTCATAGATCTAACGCTACGCTACGCACCGTAATTTTTTATATTGTTTTCTCATTATTCCATATGCCAGCTTCAGTACTCTCGCGAATATTATTATTCCAGTTTCAACCTCAAGAAAAAGGCTACTGCAACCAAAATTTTTCGTTATTTTCTCTAATAAATTTCAGCAATCCATTTTAAGAAATTCATGACGGAAAAAAGTAACTTTTTTATTCGGTTTTTCGAAGTTTTCCATGAGCTATATGGATGTGTAGAGGATGTTTCATTAAAATGAATTAATTTCAAAGAAATTACCTGAGCCTGAAACAAAGAACAGTTTACATTGACGAATATAATAGACAGATGGAATAGAAGTCAACGTTCATACTTAATTATCGAAATCTCATTTCTCTTGACAAATACAAAGGGGATTTATCTGTAAAAAAAACCAGAACAATATCATGGAAACCAAAAAAGTGCCATAACTGATCTACGGGACTACTATTTCTTGATAAGCAAAAAAAACCCTATTCAAAACCATTGACGTATTGAAGTATACAGTAAAATATTTGTTACTTTGACTAGGTGACAGGTACAGAATAGCACAGGTACAGTATAACCAATACAATAAACCATCCCTCAACGTTTCCGCCCGCAACGGACCGATTTGGTCATAATTACTACCTGCGAAAACAAGGAATTGTATAGCATGAACTTTGAAGTATTTTGAAATAAGATATTTGATTGTTGATGCATTTTTCGGAAATATTGCAATTAATTATCGATTTATGTTCGAACCCCAGCATCTCAAAATAAAACTTTTTTCTATAAAACGGCCTTTTTAAAATCATTTTGAATATTTTCGATAGCCGGATCAGCATAGAAATCATAAAATATCTAATCTAAACAGCAAATGAAGTTGGACGGCCAAAAACTTGCATAAGTTTGACTATGTCTAATTTCGACATTATTTTGGCAATATTTTATTTTCACTTTACTGAATGTCACTAGCATTGGTTATTTTTTTTTTAATATCTTCTTTTCGTACTGGGCGTGAATATAATTTCCGATTTTCGTCTTAAATTTTGGAGATAGTGAGGCCTTACAAATGTTTTAGTGTGACTTTCGGACTAATATCAAGTTATTTATTTTTTGGTGAGTTAGAGTTTGTATTGGACGAAATTTTTGCTTGTTATTCGGATGTGATCATGATGGGGGACATGAATAATTGCATGATTCAGAATTCTGCCCGTTCGAGAGCGATGAGGAACATATTGGAATCCTATAACCTAAAACTAGTGAATAACAGGCCCACGCATCACAGTGCTACCTGTGATACGTTACTCGTCTTGTTTATAACGTCTATACCTAACAGAGTGGTTGCCAGTGGACAACAGCATGCTTATAAATTTTCTCGTCATGACCTGGTGTTTGCTGGATTTAAACTCAAATGCCCTAAACCTAAGCCTCGAGTTATTAAATGTCGGAATTTAGGAGGTGTCGATCTGGCGAGGCTGGTTCAAACTGCGAGGGCTGCTGATTGGGAATCGGTTTATCAAGCTCCTACTTTGGATGCAAAGGTGGCTATTTTTAATGAATTAATATTAAAAATCTACGACGAATTAGCGCCCCTGAAACTCATTAAGGTTAGACATTCTCCATGCCCCTGGTTAACTGAAGAGATCAAGAATGCAATGAAGTGTCGTGACAGGTTGAAGGCCTTCTACATCGCGAATCCTACCGAAGTAAATAGGGAACACTATCGTACTGCGAGGAACACTTGCAATCGGATGTGCAGGAGTGCAAAGAGAGATTATCTCCACGGAATTCTTAATGGCGCACCACCAAGGAAGGTCTGGCAGACTTTGCGCTCAGTTGGGGTGGGCGAGAGGCACAGCCCACCTTGTGCAAATTTTGATCCCTCTCTGCTTGCCCGGCATTTTGCGAATTCTGGTACTAGGATTAATGAAAGTATTAAGACAAATACATTGATGAAGTTAAGCTCATGTTCTCCACCAGGTAGTGTGTTCGATTTTGTGCCCATTAATGAAGACGATGTTAAGTCTGCTCTGGGAGAGGTTGGTTCAGGGTCGGTTGGTTCCGATGGTATTGGAGTGGGCCTTCTGAGGCTCATTGCGAATGAGATTCTTCCTGTGCTCTCTCATATCTACAATATTTCAATTCAAACTGGCATTTTTCCTAGTGCATGGAAATATGCTAAAATCATTCCCATACCTAAGTGCCAAAATCCCACGAGTCCAGGGGACTTTAGACCCATTTCCATACTCCCTACTCTATCTAAAATTTTTGAAAAGATCATTAAAGGCCAAATTATTAACTATTTGAATAATAATAATCTTCATAATTGCTACCAGTCGGGGTTTCGCCAAAAACGCAGCACGACAACTGCCCTTACTAAAATAACTGATGATATCAGCGTGGCCATGGATAATAAACTACTCACTGTTTTAGTTCTCTTAGACTTTAGTAAGGCCTTCGACTCTCTCGACTTCGATATACTTTTGGCCAGGCTGCGTCTGCTGGGTTTTGCTGAGCATACCATAGCCTTCTTCTACTCTTATCTGAAGGATCGCGAAATATCCGTTGAGATAGATGGCAGCTCCTCTGATTGGGTGACTGTGTTTTCAGGTGTTCCGCAGGGGAGCGTGTTGGGTCCTCTTTTATTCTCTATTTACGTCTCCTCACGAACTGATTCCTTGGACATTAAATTTCACCTTTTCGCAGATGACCTACAAATATATATCCACACTTCCGTTGAAGATTTCTCGGCTAGTATCGAAAATTTAAACAGGAATCTCTTACGACTGTCTGTCGTCGCTGAGAGCTTAGGTCTGACTCTAAATACTACCAAAACTAAGTCGATCATTATCGGTACTAAACGAAACTTGGGTTTGATCGACAAAGTAAATAATAAAATTGTCCTCAACGATGTTGTTGTTCCCTACTCCAATGAGGTTAGAAACCTTGGTATCTTATTGGACGAAACTCTATCCTGGAATAATCAGATTGCTTCTATCAGTTCAAGAGTCTTCTGTATCTTGCATCAACTCCGACTTTTGAACAACTTCTTGCCCTTCGAAACCAGGAAAACATTATTCTTCTCTCTCGTACTTCCTATACTCGATTATGCTGACGTAACCTAAATGGGTCTCACAAACACACAGCTGATGAAACTGGAGCGGTTACAAAATGCAGGTGTACGATTTGTCTACAACTTAAGGAAATTTGATCATATAAGTCAATTCAGGCAAAATATGGGATTGCTACCCATCAAACAACGTCGAATTTGGCATCTTCTTTTACTGGGGTTCAAGGTGTTGAGGTCCCGCGAGCCTGAATACCTGTATGATGGTCTTAGTCTTCTGGGAGATGGGGTCCGTCAGACAAGGGCACTCTATAACTTGACCTTGAGGATACCACTCCACTCGACTAATGTTTGCTCGAATAGCTTCACAGTTCTGTTTCCCCGGCTCTGGAATCGCCTCCCTCCGGATATCGTTCGGAAGGTAACTTACCTTTCATTTAGGTTTTTCCTCAGGAGATATTTAAGTGCTTCACCCATCACACTTACTTGATACCCATGTTTAATATGGTCCCTTTCTTCGGCGACGTCTATCCTTCTTCCTCCCATTCCCCTTTCTCCCTATTTTGGAGCAGGTTGAACTGAATTTAAGTTAGGTCAGGTATTCTTGTTTTTAGATATAAGTTTCTTTAATAGATTATTTCTGGTTGGCAGGAAGAAATTGCATGGCGATATGTCCACCTTTTGCACAATTCTATAAAAATGTATGAAACTTGTTTTAATGCAATAAAGAGTTCAATAATAATAATAATAATAATTTCCGTATAATTCCCCATTTTGAAAAACGTTAGCAGAATATTCCGTATCCAGGAATACCTTGTCAATTTTGGGCATAGTAAGGATAAGCTGGATTATAATTCGACTTAAATAGAGGTTTTCATTTAAAAAAAATTTTTTCGATGAAAGTACGAAACGAAAGAATTTTTTGGTGGATATGCTGTTAAAAATACATTATGACTTCGACAACAATTCCTGAATGTTGCACCATTCTATCGTTAAAGCATACTGAAAGTTGGAAATCTTGGAAAATTCAATGTCATGTCACCAGAGTCACATGTTACTCGATGGGGAATCCATGCCGTTTTTTAAGAAACCAAGTTTTTATCTCTTATAATATGAGAATATTTCATTTTAATTATTTATTTATTTATTTATTTATTTATTTAATTATTTATTTATTTATTTATTTAATTATTTATTCATTTATTTATTCATTATAATATACTAAAAACTTTTCGGTTTCCCGGTTAAGACCTTGAAAATGAAATTCATGAAGTAGATAGTAGTGCTCCGTATAATTAGGGTGAAAACAAAAAATAACGATTCTGTACTTATATATACGAACCTACATGGAATTCTGCATATACATCAGAGTCGTTAAATCTATTCAGGGACATTCTTTCTATAGTTTTATTTCCTCAGGAAAAACGTGTATACCATCTACAACGTGAATGTAAATGATGAAAAAGAATTCTCTAGAAATTATTAATTTTGAAATATTGTTTGGAGCAGCGAGATTTGAAACAAACTTAAGAATTGAAATACTAATGCGCTTCAATACTTGCTTATCCAGATAGTCATTATCTGTATCGATAACTCATACTTTTCAATTGTTGATATTTTATCATTTCATAATATCAGAAACGTTTGAAAAAATAAACAGTAATATAGTATATTCTTTCTGTAAGAAAAATACTCTGGACAATTATCATATAAATTCGCATATGTTTCATAAACTCATAATTTTATAAAACACTCTATAATTTTAGGTATTTTTAGTGATAGGCTCAAGTATCACAAAATAACAAAATATTTTATATGTTCTTTTTAGGTATCATAAATAATGGATTGAACACTATAAGTAAAATATCGCAGGAATTTGGACAGGTTGAAAAACAATCTCTTATGAATTCGCCAACGTTTCGGAACTATTTTGTTCCTTTCTCAAGGCTCATCATACAACTAATAAAAGTAACACTTTAAAATTGGTCATAGGAAGTTAAGGATAATTCAACAAACAGTCCGACGTGTGACAGTTAAATTGAACGAATGTAATACATTGATTCCATAGAAATTTCAAGTCACAGCAATCTAATATCGAATCAGACGACGGAACGGGCAATTGGGTGGTGGGGTACTAGGGAGGGATGGTAGAGGGGCTATATAACAGCGGAGTAGATGTACAAAGTATTCAGTTGTGAATGTGCTTCGTGCTGCAAATATTGTGTTGTGGTTTCCATTTTTTAACTTTGATACTATCGAATTTTATCGTTTCATACTTAAATATTTTTTTCATTGTGGAAGACGAGATGGACAGAAAGAAGATCTTGAGAATGGGATTGGAAAAATTGAAGTCTAAACAAATTGACTTGAGGAGAACAGTTCAAATCAGGAATTTTCTGAAGTCACATGTAGGAGAACGAAAAAGAGGAAAAGTTCCGCAGAAAAAATCCGACACTCACGCTGCAAGGAGAGAAGGTAATCAAGATGAACATAGCCAAAAAGTCGTGAAGAAAATAAATTCCGATGTTGGAGAAAAAAAGCAGTATGTGTCGAACGGAAATCTGAGAAAACGCTTGACGAGGTCTTTCATTCTGAAGGAGATTCTGAATATGACATCTATTAGAAGAAAAGAAGATCCTAATATCAAACTTTTCAATGTGAATGACTACATTGAGATTTTTAGGAAGAAGGAGAAACCTATAAAATGAAAACTTTTGTAGGATTTGTAACTCCAGCCCGCGCTCTATATTCAAAATGAAATATTACCTTCGAAAAAAATTGAAAATTGTTAGATGTAGAGAAAAGACATCAGTACTGTTTTAAGTACTATGCGTAAAAGACTGAACGCTCCTTGAACTGCGATCAAGAAATAGAAAATTCATAATATTGGAGTGCAAGTCTGATATTTGAATTTACAGCATATTCTTAATGAAACATTAATTTTGAAAACAAATAAAAATTGATAGGGGATCATAAAAGTTTACAGTTAGTACTGTTTCAAGTACTATGCAAAAAAAAATCCACTGAACGCTTCTTGACCTGCAATCAAGCAATAGGTTATGTATGAATTCAGAGTGCAAGTCTGATATAATGAATCATTTATGATATAGAGTGTATTCTAAATGAAACATTAGGTTTGAAAAAAAATTAAAAATTGTTAGGTGTACTCAAAAGACAACGTTAGGTCCCGTTCCAAGTATGGTATAAAAAAAATTAAAAATTCAAAATATGACCAGATATACTAATTATCAGTAAAAATTAAGTAGGAGGATATCAAATAAGTGAGCCTTCGAATAAGGGCGATAAATAAACGAAATCAACTCAGATATATGAAAACCAACAACTGTTGATTTGTTTGTCCACTTTTATATCAATGTGTATTATGTTCCTGATAATAATAATAATAATATAATATTCAGTTGGACGAAAATATTTATAAAGTCATGCAGAAGGCGGTACTGCTCGGAACGGCGAGAACTGTACGCAAGTACATGGGGAATGCAGAGGAACACCGTCTGCTCCGACAGGAAGTGCGGGTGGAGCAGGAATCCAACCTACAGCAGGAAGCCGAGGAGCGACCCGAACCCCACCACCACCACGAGCCCGAAAACCTGGAAAGGGCTCCAACAGAGCTTTATCCTTTTGATATCTCAGATATCTGGGATAAGTGAATTTTCCTCTGGAGAGGAGTGTGAAAGCCGCAAGGCTAAAGTCATCACATAATAATAATACAGAGATCTCGTGGAACAAACCAGAAGACAGTTGAAGCTGAAAGATATAAAGACCATCCCTATTGTCATTTCATCTACAGGCCTGATACCGAAGAAATTACTAGAGAACTTGAGAAAACTTCAGTTGGACGAAAATATTTATAAAGTCATGCAGAAGGCGGTACTGCTCGGAACGGCGAGAACTGTACGCAAGTACATGGGGAATGCAGAGGAACACCGTCTGCTCCGACAGGAAGTGCGGGTGGAGCAGGAATCCAACCTACAGCAGGGAGCCGAGGAGCGACCCGAACCCGACCACCACCACGAGCCCGAAAACCTGGAAAGGGCTCCAACAGAGCTTAATCCTTTTGATATCTGAGATATCTGGGATAAGTGAATTTTCCTCTGGAGAGGAGTGTGAAAGCCGCAAGGCTAAAGTCATATGTTTATTAATTCCAAGAAATTACACCAAATAAGATATAAAAATGGAATAAGTCAAAAAACATATTGAACAGGAATCAAACAGACAAAATATTAACATACCTATCTCCTACAGTACGAAATAAACTCAGATAAACTGTATGGCTCTGATTTCAAAATAAAACAATATAAAGATTTCTTAAAATCCTCATCGCAAGTGATCATTCTAATAGTTTTTGGTAGAGCATTGTACATAGATATTGCCATACATTCAACAGTTCTCTCCCTTAGTATTGTCCTATGAATAGGTACATTATAAGGAAACATTCTTCTGGTGTTATTAACATTTTTGTAATCCTCAAAATAATGAATTCGTTTTCTAAAAAAAAGTAAGAGCCTATATACATATAATCCATAGACAGTGAGTATATTATTTTTTTCGAAATTTCTTATACATGATTCTCTATAACTCAAACGTAACATAGTACGCAATGCCCTTTTTTGAACAACGAAAATATTTTCCACATTTGATGAACTACCCCCAAAAATTATTCCATATGAAAGTATGGAATGAAAATTTGCAAAATAGACAAGTTTGAGCACATCGAAATTCACTTGACCAATTAACATAAATAATGTGTAACATGCAGAGCTTAATCTGGTCTTAAGTTGTTCTGTATGAGGTCCCCACTTTAATTGACTGTCAAGAACTATACCCAAAAATTTCACATTATCTTCAACCACAACAGAGCTATCAAGAATATCCACAGTTTCAGGAAAATCTAATTTGGAATTATCACTATGAAAAATCATACATTTAGTCTTCTCAATGTTTAGGACAAGATTATAATTACATAACCAAGTTTTTACCGAGTTAACCACAATATTGCAAACATCAACAGCGTATGGAATACATGACGATCGGGTCAAAATATTTGTATCATCTGCAAATAATCTCATCGAGGTAGTATCCTGGGACGGCATTGTAGACTTAACTGAAAGAGCATGATTTGTTTCAATGCTTTTAGTCAAAACAGCTGGTGATTTTACTTTAGTCCGAGATGAGGGTATACTCTTCATCATCTTCTCAATTAGAGGTTCACATTCACTTTTGATCGCCTTAGGTAGAGAATTAACATAAATTATGAACAATAAAGGACCAACAATACTACCCTGAGGGAGTCCTAAAATTGTTTCAATTTCATCCGAGACAAAGGTTTCACCATCAGCCTCCAGAACTACCCGTTGTTTTCTGGACTTCAAATAGCTCTCTATGAGTTTGAGTTGACTATCTCTGATATCACAATTATCGAGTACTTCCAAAAGCTTCCGATGATCAACACAGAAAGCCTTCGAAAGGTCCAAAAACAGTGCCATAGGAATTTGTCCTTGCTCCAGAGCAAGAACAATGTCATTTATGAGCTCAAAAATAGCGGTTTCAATATTTTTATTTTAACAAAACCATGTTGACATCCAGAAATAACATTGAATTTACGAAAACAATTAGACATTTTATTGCTTAAAATCTTTTCAAAAACTTTAGAAAATGAAGAGAGGATGCTTATGGGCCTATAGTTGTTAAGGTCATCTTTGCTACCTTTTTTATGTAGGGGTTTGACTATAGTAATCTTCAGATTATCCGGAAAAATACCCTCCGTGAAAGAACGATTGATTATAAAAGTTAATGGTTCAATGATAAAGTCTATCGATGCTTTTATCACTTTCATCGGTATCTCATCATGGCCCCATGATGTATTGGTTTTCAAAGATTTCACAACTTGTACAATTTCGTCCTGCGTAATATCAAACATGAAAAAAGAATTATCAAGTTTGCTCTGAGAATTAGGGATAATAGACATCATATTTCTTCGGAAATTGATGAATGGGGACCTGGAAAGTATCTTCATCACCTCCAGACTGAATATTTACGCTCCAATAAGGAGGATTAGGCAATTTGACATCTTTCACATACCGAAGAGACAAACCAATAGCGCTATGAACTCTCCTGTTCATAGAATGCTCAGTCAATGTAACAGCTTTAAAGAAGTAATTGACCCATTTTTTCTCAGCACAATTTCTGTCAAGTCAAGGCTAAAGAATTATTTCATCACATCTTACCATTGATCGCGGTATTCTGACTTTCGGCCCACATGGATGATGTATACTGTTGTTATGGTTTTTTTCTTTTTATATTGAATACGTAATTTTAATTCTCCAGCATTTTTTCTTGCTTTTTCTAAGGTACTTCTATTTTTTTTTTTTAAATCTAAATTGTGACCATTTTTTGGGTATTTAATTAACTGTATGTGTCCTGATTAACAATAAACAATAAACAATAGATCTGGTTAAACCTTCAGTTAATTTAACTGGAATATTTGCAAAAAATGTATTGAACCGATTTGCCAGAGCTGAGTGGTCGCTTTGACCAAGAGATACCTCGTTATGAACTTTATTCTTGGTTAGAGAATTAATAATCCTCCACGAAGCTTTGGAATTATTTTCAGAATTTACAATGATCTCGTTGAAATATTCTCTCTTCGTTGTGGTCGAAAGAGAATCATATCTCCTTTTAGTGGACCTATAGACATCCCTGAATTCTGGTTTACAGAATGATATAACATAAAGTTTGTCTAGGGTATCTTTCGGTTTTTTAATTTCGGGAGTTTGTCTAAAAATACCAGGAGAAACCAGTCGAATAGCAACTTTAGGAAAACACAGCTCAAAAATTTCCGAAAAACGTTGGTGGAAAACATTCCAAAGTTGACTAGGATCAAGTTTGCTGCCGTAAACACCATCCCATTCCATCAGTGACAGTTCCCGTAAAAACCTCTCAATTGATTTGTCATTTATAATTCTTTTCTTTACAAATTTATTCTTCATTTTGTCACCGCAAATCAATGTGGAGATAAACTTCAATCCTGAATGATCTGAGATGTGGTACTCAACTACATTAGTATTACCGCTAAGGGAGGTGAACACATTGTCTATACAAGAGCCGGACACAGGACGTGTTGGCTTAAAATTTGTAATTCTGACATTGAAATTCTCCAACAAAGACAGAAATTCTCTAACATCAGAAGAAGAAGACAGAATATCTAGGTTAAAATCTCCTACCAGAATATAGTCAGATGTCTCCGACAAGCAACGCTCAAAAATTTCTCTTAGGCATTCGAGGAACTGTACAACATCGGCTAATGGCGGGGTATTAGGCCTATAGATACAAATAATAAGCATTTTACAGTTTTCCATATACAAACTGGCAGCACAACATTCAATGACATTAGGAATACTTAGTGAATTATAATCTTGCCTATCAGTACACTTCAGATCTTCCTTGCAGTAAATTGCAGTTCCACCATGTCTTCCTTTCAAACGGCAAAAACTTGAAACAAGCTTGTAACCCTCCAACATGCCGGCTTCGAGTTCATCTTTGGATTTCCAATGCTCAGTTATCGCCACTATGTCTGCACCCTCTTCCAGAGCCATCAAGTGCAGCTTATTGAGAGCAGTACCCAGAGACTGGACATTCTGAAGGAGAAGGCAGAAATGACGCTTTGCAGCACAATGCTCCGATACTATGCCATCAATTGATTCTCTCTGGACTTCTGAAAAAATTGTTTATCAAAGGAAAATTCCCTCAAGACTATACCTTCCGGCCAAAAAGAATCGCTGAAGACCTCATCAAGAGCTTCCTTTGATGGGAGACCAATACTAAAAGCAGAGTTTTGGCCAACTGTGTTTAGTTTCTTCACAATTATCTGATCACTTCCAGGTACACCCTCCAAAAAAGATTTTATATCCATTTCAGAAACTGATTTTCCCGCAATTCTCCCAACATAAATCCAGCGCCTCCGGATATCCTACAGATAATTGGAAAAATTTGCTCTTTTGAGTTTCACTAGTTATTTTTGATTGAGATTTGAAACAAACTTGAGAATTGAAATACTAATGCGCTTCAATACTTGCTTATCCAGATAGTAATTATCTGTATCGATAACTTATACTTTTCAATTGTTGATATTTTATCATTTCATAATATCAGAAACGTTTGAAAAAATGAACAGTAATATATAATAGTATATTCTTTCTGTAAGAAAAATACTCTGGACAATTATCATTTAAATTCGCATATGTTTCATAAACTCATAATTATATTAAACACTCTATAATTTTAGGTATTTTTAGTGTTAGGCTCAAGTATCACAAAATAACAAAATATTTTATATGTTCTTTTTAGGTATCATAAATAATTAATTGAACACAATAAGTAAAATATCGCAGGAATTTGGACAGGTTGAAAAACAATCTCTTATGAATTCGCCAACGTTTCGGAACTATTTTGTTCCTTTCTCAAGGCTCATCATACAACTAATAAAAGTAACACTTTAAAATTGGTCATAGGAAGATAAGGATAAATCAACAAACAGTCCGACGTGTGTCAGTTAAATTGAACGAATGTAATACGTTGATTCCAAAGAAATTTTAAGTCACAGCAATCTAATATCGAATCAGACGACGGAACGGGCAATTGGGTGATGGGTGCTAGGGAGGGATGGTAGAGGGGCTATATAACAGCGGAGTAGATGTACAAAGTATTCAGTTGTGAATGTGCTTCGTGCTGCAAATATTGTGTTGTGGTTTACATTTTTTAACTTTGATACTATCGAATTTTATCGTTTCATACTTAAATATTTTTTTCATTGTGGAAGACGAGATGGGCAGAAAGAAGATCTTGAGAATGGGATTGGAAAAATTGAAGTCTAAACAAATTGACTTGAGGAGAACAGTTCAAATCAGGAATTTTCTGAAGTCACATGTAGGAGAACGAAAAAGAGGAAAAGTTCCGCAGAAAAAATCCGACACTCACGCTGCAAGAAGAGAAGGTAATCAAGATGAACATAGCCAAAAAGTCTTGAAGAAAATAAATTCCGATGTTGGAGAAAAAAAGCAGTATGTGTCGAACGGAAATCTGAGAAAACGCTTGACGAGGTCTTTCATTCTGAAGGAGATTTTGAATATGACATCTATTAGAAGAAAAGAAGATCCTAATATCAAACTTTTCAATGTGAATGACTACATTGAGATTTTTAGGAAGAAGGAGAAACCTATAAAATGAAAACTTTTGTAGGATTTGTAACTCCAGCCCACGCTCTATATTCAAAATGAAATATTAACTTCGAAAAAAATTGAAAATTGTTAGATGTAGAGAAAAGACAACAGTACTGTTTTAAGTACTATGCGTAAAAGACTGAACGCTCCTTGACCTGCGATCAAGAAATAGAAAATTCATAATATTGGAGTGCAAGTCTGATATTTGAATTTACAGCATATTCTTAATGAAACATTAATTTTGAAAACAAATAAAAATTGATAGGGGATCATAAAAGTTAACAGTTAGTACTGTTTCAAGTACTATGCAAAAACAATCCACTGAACGCTTCTTTACCTGCAATCAAGCAATAGGTTATGTATGAATTCAGAGTGCAAGTCTGATATAATGAATCATTTATGATATAGAGTGTATTCTAAATGAAACATTAGGTTTGAAAAAAAATTAAAAATTGTTAGGTGTACTCAAAAGACAACGTTAGGTCCCGTTCCAACTTCGAAAAAAATTGAAAATTGTTAGATATAGAGAAGACAACAGTACTGTTTTAAGTACTATGCGTAAAAGACTGAACGCTCCTTGACCTGCGATCAAGAAATAGAAAATTCATAATATTGGAGTGCAAGTCTGATATTTGAATTTACAGCATGTTCTTAATGAAACATTAATTTTGAAAACAAATAAAAAATGATAGGGGATCATAAAAGTTAACAGTTAGAACTGTTTCAAGTACTATGCAAAAAAAAAATCCACTGAACGCTTCTTGACCTGCAATCAAGCAATAGGTTATGTATGAATTCAGAGTGCAAGTCTGATATAATGAATCAATTATGATATAGAGTGTATTCTAAATGAAACATTAGGTTTGAAAAAAAATTAAAAATTGTTAGGTGTACTCAAAAGACAACGTTAGGTCCTGTTCCAAGTACGGTATAAAAAAAATTAAAACTTCAAAATATGACCAGATATACTAATTATCTGTAAAAATTAAGTAGGAGGATATCAAATAAGTGAGCCTTCGAATAAGGGCGATAAATAAACGAACTCAGATATATGAAAACCAACAACTGTTGATTTGTTTGTCCACTTTTATATCAATGTGTATTATGTTCCTGAATTAATTTCGTTTGTTTTGAGTTATTTCATCCTCTCATTTATTGAGACATTGGTTCACTATAACCAGGATAATTTCCAATCCTGCCTTTCTTTGTCATTCAAGAACATTGTTTTAGGGATTCATCTACTATTTATATCCTACAGATAATTGAAAAAATTTGCTCTTTTCAGTTTCACTAGTTATAATGGCGCCATAGATCTAACGCTACGCTACGCACCGTAATTTTTTATATTGTTTTCTCATTATTCCATATGCCAGCTTCAGTACTCTCGCGAATATTATTATTTCAGTTTCAACCTCAAGAAAAAGGCTACTGCAACCAAAATTTTTCGTTATTTTCTCTAATAAATTTCAGCAATCCATTTTAAGAAATTCATGACGGAAGAAAGTAACTTTTTTATTCGGTTTTTCGAAGTTTTCCATGAGCTATATGGATGTGTAGAGGATGTTTCATTAAAATGAAATTACCTGAGCCTGAAACAAAGAACAGTTTACATTGACGAATATAATAGACAGATAGAAAAGAAGTCAACGTTCATACTTAATTATCGAAATCTCATTTCTCTTGACAAATACAATGGGGATTTATCTGTAAAAAAAACCAGAACAATATCATGGAAATCAAAAAAGTGCCATAACTGATCTACGGGACTACTATTTCTTGATAAGCAAAAAAAAACCTTATTCAAAACCATTGACGTATTGAAATATACAGTAAAATATTTGTTACTTTGACTAGGTGACAGGTACAGAATAACACAGGTACAGTATAACCAATACAATAAACCATCCCTCAACGTTTCCGCCCGCAACGGACCGATTTGGTCATAATTACTACCTGCGAAAACAAGGAATTGTATAGCAGGAACTTTGAAGTATTTTGAAATAAGATATTTGATTGTTGATGCATTTTTCGGAAATATTGCAATTAATTATCGATTTATGTTCGAACCCCAGCATCTCAAAATAGAACTTTTTTCTATAAAACGGCCTTTTCAAAATCATTTTGAATATTTTCGATAGCCGGATCAGCATAGAAATCATAAAATATCTAATCTAAACAGCAAATGAAGTTGGACGGCCAAAAACTTGCATAAGTATGACTATGTCTAATTTCGACATTATTTTGGCGATATTTTATTTTCACTTTACTGAATGTCACTTGCAATGGTTATTTTTTTTTTTAATATCTTCTTTTCGTACTGGGCGTGAATATTATTTCCGATTTTCGTCTTAAATTTTGGAGATAGTGAGGCCTTACAAATGTTTTAGTGTGACTTTCGGACTAATATCAAGTTATTTCCGTATAATTCCCCATTTTGAAAAACGATAGCAGAATATTCCGTTTCCAGGAATACCTTGTCAATTTTGGGCATAGTAAGGATAAGCTGGATCATAATTCGACTTAAATAGAGGTTTTCATTTAAAAAAATTTTTTTCGATGAAAGTACGAAACGAAAGAATTTTTTGGTGGATATGCTGTTAAAAATACATTAAGACTTCGACAACAATTCCTGAATGTTGCACCATTCTATCGTTAAAGCATACTGAAAGTTGGAAATCTTGGAAAATTCAATGTCATGTCACCAGAGTCACATGTTACTCGATGGGGAATCCATGCCGTTTTTTAAGAAACCAAGTTTTTAGCTCTTATAATATGAGAATATTTCATTTTAATTATTTATTTATTTATTTATTAATTTATTTATTTATTTATTTATTTATTTATTCATTATTATATACTCAAAATTTTTCGGTTTTCCGGTTAAGACATTGAAAATGAAATTCATGAAGTAGATAGTAGTGCTCCGTATAATTAGGGTGAAAATAAAAAATAACGATTCTGTACTTATATATAGGAACCTACATGGATTTCTGCATATACATCAGAGTCGTTAAATCTATTCAGGGACATTCTTTCTATAGTTTTTATTTCCTCAGGAAAAACGTGTATACCATCTACAACGTGAATGTAAATGATGAAAAAGAATTCTCTAGGAATTATTAATTTTGAAATATTGTTTGGAGCAGCGAGATTTCAAACAAACTTAAGAATTGAAATACTAATGCGCTTCAATACTTGCTTATCCAGATAGTTATTATCTGTATCGATAACTTATACTTTTCAATTGTTGATATTTCATCATTTCATAATATCAGAAACGTTTGAAAAAATAAACAGTAATATAGTATATTCTTTCTGTAAGAAAAATACTCTGGACAATTATCATATAAATTCGCATATGTTTCATAAACTCATAATTTTATAAAACACTCTATAATTTCAGGTATTTTTAGTGTTAGGCTCAAGTATCACAAAATAACAAAATATTTTATATGTTCTTTTTAGGTATCATAAATAATGGATTGAACACAATAAGTAAAATATCGCAGGAATTTGGACAGGTTGAAAAACAATCTCTTATGAATTCGCCAACGTATCGGAACTATTTTGTTCCTTTCTCAAGGCTCATCATACAACTAATAAAAGTAACACTTTAAAATTGGTCATAGGAAGTTAAGGATAAATCAACAATCAGTCCGACGTGTGACAGTTAAATTGAACGAATGTAATACGTTGATTCCATAGAAATTTTAAGTCACAGCAATCTAATATCGAATCAGACGACGGAACGGCAATTGGGTGGTGGGGTGCTAGGGAGGGATGGTAGAGGGGCTATATAACAGCGGAGTAGATGTACAAAGTATTCAGTTGTGAATGTGCTTCGTGCTGCAAATATTGTGTTGTGGTTTACATTTTTTAACTTTGATACTATCGAATTTTATCGTTTCATACTTAAATATTTTTTTCATTGTGGAAGACGAGATGGACAGAAAGAAGATCTTGAGAATGGGATTGGAAAAATTGAAGTCTAAACAAATTGACTTGAGGAGAACAGTTCAAATCAGGAATTTTCTGAAGTCACATGTAGGAGAACGAAAAAGAGGAAAAGTTCCGCAGAAAAAATCCGACACTCAGGCTGCAAGAAGAGAAGGTTATCAAGATGAACATAGCCAAAAGGTCGTGAAGAAAATAAATTCCGATGTTGGAGAAAAAAAGCAGTATGTGTCGAACGGAAATCTGAGAAAACGCTTGACGAGGTCTTTCATTCTGAAAGAGATTCTGAATATGACATCTATAAGAAGAAAAGAAGATCCTAATATCAAACTTTTCAATGTGAATGACTACATTGAGATTTTTAGGAAGAAGGAGAAACCTATAAAATGAAAACTTTTGTAGGATTTGTAACTCCAGACCGCGCTCTATATTCAAAATGAAATATTACCTTCGAATAAAATTGAAAATTGTTAGATGTAGAGAAAAGACATCAGTACTGTTTTAAGTACTATGCGTAACAGACTGAACGCTCCTTGACCTGCGATCAAGAAATAGAAAATTCATAATATTGGAGTGCAAGTCTGATATTTGAATTTACAGCATATTCTTAATGTAACATTAATTTTGAAAACAAATAAAAATTGATAGGGGATCATAAAAGTTACCAGTTAATACTGTTTCAAGTACTATGCAAAAAAAAATCCACTGAACGCTTCTTGACCTGCAATCAAGCAATAGGTTATGTATGAATTCAGAGTGCAAGTCTGATATAATGAATCATTTATGATATAGAGTGTATTCTAAATGAAACATTAGGTTTGAAAAAAAATTAAAAATTGTTAGGTGTACTCAAAAGACAAAGTTAGGTCCCGTTCCAAGTATGGTATAAAAAAAATTAAAAATTCAAAATATGACCAGATATACTAATTATCAGTAAAAATTAAGTAGGAGGATATCAAATAAGTGAGCCTTCGAATAAGGGCGATAAATAAACGAAATCAACTCAGATATATTAAAACCAACAACTGTTGATTTGTTTGTCCACTTTTATATCAATGTGTATTATGTTCCTGAATTAATTTCGTTTGTTTTGAGTTATTTCATCCTCTCATTTATTGAGACATTGGTTCACTATAACCAGGATAATTTCCAATCCTGCTTTTTTTTGTCATTCAAGAACATTGTTTTAGGGATTCATCTACTATTTATAATAATAATAATAATAATAATAATAATAATACAGAGATCTCGTGGAACAAACCAGAAGACAGTGGAAGCTGAAAGATATAAAGACCATCCCTATTGTCATTTCATCTACAGGCCTGATACCGAAGAAATTACTAGAGAACTTGAGAAAACTTCAGTTGGACGAAAATATTTATAAAGTCATGCAGAAGGCGGTACTGCTCGGAACGGCGAGAACTGTACGCAAGTACATGGGGAATGCAGAGGAACACCGTCTGCTCCGACAGGAAGTGCGGGTGGAGCAGGAATCCAACCTACAGCAGGGAGCCGAGGAGCGACCCGAACCCGACCACCACCACGAGCCCGAAAACCTGGAAAGGGCTCCAACAGAGCTTAATCCTTTTGATATCTGAGATATCTGGGATAAGTGAATTTTCCTCTGGAGAGGAGTGTGAAAGCCGCAAGGCTAAAGTCATATGTTTATTAATTCCAAGAAATTACACCAAATAAGATATAAAAATGGAATAAGTCAAAAAACATATTGAACAGGAATCAAACAGACAAAATATTAACATACCTATCTCCTACAGTACGAAATGAATTCAGATAAACTGTATGGCTCTGATTTCAAAATAAAACAATATAAAGATTTCTTAAAATCCTCATCGCAAGTGATCATTCTAATAGTTTTTGGTAGAGCATTGTACATAGATATTGCCATACATTCAACAGTTCTCTCCCTTAGTATTGTCCTATGAATAGGTACATTATAAGGAAACATTCTTCTGGTGTTATTAACATTTTTGTAATCCTCAAAATAATGAATTCGTTTTCTAAAAAAAAGTAAGAGCCTATATACATATAATCCATAGACAGTGAGTATATTATTTTTTTCGAAATTTCCTATACATGATTCTCTATAACTCAAACGTAACATAGTACGCAATGCCCTTTTTTGAACAACGAAAATATTTTCCACATTTGATGAACTACCCCCAAAAATTATTCCATATGAAAGTATGGAATGAAAATTTGCAAAATAGACAAGTTTGAGCACATCGAAATTCACTTGACCAATTAACATAAATAATGTGTAACATGCAGAGCTTAATCTGGTCTTAAGTTGTTCTGTATGAGGTCCCCACTTTAATTGACTGTCAAGAACTATACCCAAAAATTTCACATTATCTTCAACCACAACAGAGCTATCAAGAATATCCACAGTTTCAGGAAAATCTAATTTGGAATTATCACTATGAAAAATCATACATTTAGTCTTCTCAATGTTTAGGACAAGATTATAATTACATAACCAAGTTTTTACCGAGTTAACCACAATATTGCAAACATCAACAGCGTATGGAATACATGACGATCGGGTCAAAATATTTGTATCATCTGCAAATAATCTCATTGAGGTAGTATCCTGGGACGGCATTGTAGACTTAACTGAAAGAGCATGATTTGTTTCAATGCTTTTAGTCAAAACAGCTGGTGATTTTACTTCAGTCCGAGATGAGGGTATACTCTTCATCATCCTCTCAATTAGAGGTTCACATTCACTTTTGATCGCCTTAGGTAGAGAATTAACATAAATTATGAACAATAAAGGACCAACAATACTACCCTGAGGGAGTCCTAAAATTGTTTCAATTTCATCCGAGACAAAGGTTTCGCCATCAGCCTCCAGAACTACCCGTTGTTTTCTGGACTTCAAATAGCTCTCTATGAGTTTGAGTTGACTATCTCTGATATCACAATTATCGAGTACTTCCAAAAGCTTCCGATGATCAACACAGAAAGCCTTCAAAAGGTCCAAAAACAGTGCCATAGGAATTTGTCCTTGCTCCAGAGCAAGAACAATGTCATTTATGAGCTCAAAAATAGCGGTTTCAATATTTTTATTTTTAACAAAACCATGTTGACATCCAGAAATAACATTGAATTTACGAAAACAATTGGACATTAATAGAATGTCCAATTAAGCAATAGGCTTAAAATCTTTTCAAAAACTTTAGAAAATGAAGTGAGGATGCTTATGGGCCTATAGTTGTCATCTTTGCTACCTTTTTTATGTAGGGGTTTAACTATAGTAATCTTCAGATTATCCGGAAAAATACCCTCCGTGAAAGAACGATTGATTATAAAAGTTAATGGTTCAATGATAAAGTCTATCGATGATCTGATGATATCATCAGATATCTGATGAAGTGGCGGATTTGCAAACTTGGTCGCCCCTTTATAATATATTATAGAGTACATAATGTTATTACGTTTTTGCCGATTTTTATCGAAATCGATTTAGAAATTTAAATTTAGTTAAATCTAATGAGATGCTGGTTTATGATAAATAGTAATTTAGGAAGATAATAGTTATAAAATGCGGTGACGTGCGACACGCCTAATGTGTGCGAACGTTTGGAATAAACAGACTGAGTAAGAAATAACTCGCAATATTCATATCTCCGGTATTTACTATATTGTACAGAATGCTCAAACATCTATGTTTTTATCTGAAATTACTCAAAGATAGAGGATAGTTGAATGTTTCCATCAGGCAACACCAACTTTTTCACCTTTCGTCAATTTACACCCAAGAAAACAAATTTTTTTGATAACACTTTAAAAACGTCAATCACTTCCAAGAGTGATTGTCATTGAGCTCAAAATACCTACATAAAAAAGTGAAAATTCGAAATCAATTAGTTTAACCATTTCATTCCTTCATCAAAATAGGTTGATGAAAAATCCTATCTTTGTATCATTCCCATTAAAAAAAAGCCTATGCTTTTCTGTCACAAAAAATTTGGAATGTCCTTTAAATCTCAACTAGCTACCCCTCCGAAGATGATGTACGATAAATTCCTCAATTGCATGAAATTGAGAAGCTGCGTTACTTAGCATTTTTCTACACAATAGTTAATAGCGAAGATATGAATTTTATTTTACATTCTCTCTGCTATAGGCCCTTTTACTTATTTCTCATTATTATCAGCGGTTTTTTTTTTCACGATTTACCGCCTGTGATATCTGGCCGCCCTAGGCCTGGGCCTATATACTGAACCTTAAGCCAAATCTTCAGTTCTTCGATACAATGTTTCTAATGTTTACGGATACCGGATACCTATATCAAAGAGTTTCACTTCATTTTAGAATTTGGCAGAATATCAATATTAGGTCATATCTCAAAACAAAAGGATATATCACTGACTGAGTAATCACGAAAATGGAGATCGTAAGATTCAAAATTTTAGTCTATCTGGTCTAGAAACAGCTTTTAACAGGCAATTTGTGACACCTTGTATCAAGAAACCGAAACAATGTTTATAGTGACTGTATCTACAATTATAATATTCAAAAACGTGAAAAAACAAAAAAGGTATACTAATCAAGCAGCTGACGTCATGCGTAAATACGAATGATTTTGGAGGAGCTGCCTAGAACACCATTATATTTGCACCATGCATCGATGACCGATATATGAATATTCCTTTCAATGAGCTCATTCGAGAGCTTGGTACAGAAGAGTTATCTAAAAGCATTTATGTTTTTATTACAGACTTACCTCCATATCTTCAAGTTTCAAACACACTTTACACACTTGACAACTTCTGACGACGCCGACATGAGGCGATCTCAATACAAGCTGCGTTTCTTTAATTCCGACTTTGAACTCGGAATTTAACGAAATTCCGACTTTGAAGTCGGAATTTAACAAAATTCCGACTTTGAACTCGGAATTTAACTAAATTCCGACTTTGAACTCGGAATTTAACTAAATTCCGACTTTGAACTCGGAATTTAACAAAATTTCGACTTTAAAGTCGGAATTTAACTAAATTCCGACTTTGAACTCGGAATTTAACAGAATTCCGACTTTGAACTCGGAATTTAACTAAATTCCGACTTCAAAGTCGGAATTTAAGGAAAAATATTTTTAAAATATTATGTGGCCCTTCTACGCCTCAAATTTTGGAGATAGTGAGGCCTTACAAATGTTTTAGTGTGACTTTCGGACTAATATCAAGTTATTTCCGTATAATTCCCCATTTTGAAAAACGATAGCAGAATATTCCGTATCCAGGAAAACCTTGTCAATTTTGGGCATAGTAAGAATAGGATGGATCATAATTCGACTAAAATAGAGGTTTTCATTTAAACAAATTTTTTTCGATGAAAGTACGAAACGAAAGAATTTTTTGGTGGATATGCTGTCAAAAATACATTATGACTTCGACAACAATTCCCGAATGTTGCACCATTCTATCGTTAAAGCATACTGAAAGCTGGAAATCTTGGAAAATTCAATGTCATGTCACCAGAGTCACATGTTACTCGATGGGGAATCCATGCCGTTTTTTAAGAAACCAAGTTTTTAGCTCTCATAATATGAGAATATTTCATTTTAATTATTTATTTATTTATTTATTCATTATTATATACTCAAAATTTTTCGGTTTCTCGGTTAAGACATTGAAAATGAAATTCATGAAGTAAATAGTAGTGCTCCGTATAATTAGGGTGAAAATAAAAAATAACGATTCTGTACTTATATATAGGAACCTACATGGATTTCTGCATATACATCAGAGTCGTTAAATTTATTCAGGGACATTCTTTCTATAGTTTTTATTTCCTCAGGAAAAACGTGTATACCATCTACAACGTGAATGTAAATGATGAAAAAGAATTCTCTAGAAATTATTAATTTTGAAATATTGTTTGGAGATGCGAGATTTGAAACAAACTTAAGAATTGAAATACTAATGCGCTTCAATACTTGCTTATCCAGATAGTTATTATCTGTATCGATAACTTATACTTTTCAATTGTTGATATTTTATCATTTCATAATATCAGAAACGTTTGAAAAAATGAACAGTAATATATAATAGTATATTCTTTCTGTAAGAAAAATACTCTGGACAATTATCATTTAAATTCGCATATGTTTCATAAACTCATAATTATATAAAACACTCTATAATTTCAGGTATTTTTAGTGTTAGGCTCAAGTATCACAAAATAACAAAATATTTTATATGTTCTTTTTAGGTATCATAAATTTAGGCTTTTTTATCTGGTCTAGGGTATGATTCTCTTTCAGACAAAAATAAACCTATATTTCCCCTCTTCTTAATGGTGTTGTTAATAAAACTCGAACTCTATTTACAAGTTTATTAACAAATGTACACGTTGGATTCACTCTACACAATATATTAAATATATTGTGACCGATTGCTGACTATTACTCTAAACTTTCTTTACTTCTAAATAAAACTCTTATCGTCTAATCGCCTAAACATCTAAATATTGAATCGTCTATTCGTCTTTCGTCTATATTCAGAACTGAACCCGACACTTAGCGAATCAATCTGAATCTGAATCTCTGAATCTAACTCTCTGAATGTACCTCTGAATGAATGTTTTTCCGGAAAGAACAATGATTTTAAAGCTTCAAGGCCCACCCACATTTCTGATGGGAAAACTTAGGGGATGTCTCTTTTACTTTTGGACCAATTGGTACTTACCCCGTCTTCAAATTGTCCCATCAATCAGCAAACGTCATCTGGCGTATCTCAATGTTAAAAGAAGCTTTGTTCACGCCAGCGTCAATGACTTAATGTTACACATGCTGTTGCCATAAAGTTTAGACCTTTCTCTTAACATCTGTAGGGGTTGGCGATAAATCTAGTTATCTATTGTTTCTATAGGAAACAGATTTCTATAGAAATCTGTTTTGTTTCAAGGCGCAAAGCTGTGACCTATTTTCTTCAACGAAAGACTTCGGAAAGTTCGAATTTCTAAAGTCTTCCATGCACGACAACATTTATTTACAATATTTACACAATTGTGGATCCTACAACTCGGCCATCCTGAACTACGAGTCCGCCTCGGACTCGGTATCAGCGAAATTGACCCATGGTTTCATGAATTCCGCACAGGTAGTCGTATGCTTAGGGCCCTCGTGAGCACCTATCTTCACGACTTCGTACCTTTCCTTGCCCTTAGCCTTCACCACTTCGTAAGGGCCTAAGAACTTGCTACTGAACTTTAGACTAGATCCGAACTGAGTTCTTTTGATCGCTACAAGTTCTCCTTCTTTATAATTGGCCGCACTTTTCCGTCGCAAATTGTAACTTCTCTTATTTTCCTCCTGCACTTTTATAAGCTGTTTTTTTCCGTTCTTCCTCAGTTCTTCCCTTTCATCATCGAACAGTTTCCTGACTTCCTGCTCGATGATTTCGTTGACCACAATGTCTTCTTTTTTTCTCATTTTCACACCTATCAGCATTTCGAAAGGAGTTGTATCTACGCTCCTCTGGTATGTCGAATTAAGCGCCCTCTGAACTCTATCTGTATGTTTGTACCATTTTGTTGGTTCATCCATACTGAGCTTGGCGAATACCGGAATAATAGATCGGTTAATTCTTTCCACTTGACCATTTCCTCTCGGTACACCTGTTGTAATCAGGACATAACTAATTCCCTCTACTTCGATATATCCCAAAAACTGAACTTTCTTCTTCAACAGTTGGCATTTTTTCCTCTTGATTTCTAACCCGAACTTTTTTCTACTTCCAGTACCCTTTTCAGTTTTTCCAAACCCTCCTTTTCATCTTTACTAGGTATGATCAAGTCGTCCATATAATAGATCAATACGTCGTCAGCGAAAGGGCATTTCAAAAACTCGTATTGCCCAGTGGGCGTTATGAAAGATGTGTACTTTACACTACTCTCCTCGACCTCGACATGAAAAAACCCGTTTTTCAGATCTATAGTAGTGAAAAACATTGCTCCATCTAGGCGATCCATGACATCCTCGATCAGTGGTAACGGAAACCTGTCTTTGATAATATTCTTGTTGAGCTTTCTATAATCACAATATAACCTTTTAGTGCCATCCTTTTTACTGACAAGTACAATTGGACTGGCGAAATCTGAGCAGCTCTCCCTGATCACGCCCTCTTGTAACCATTCATCTATCTGCTTGTCTACCTCTTCTTGTTCCGGTACAGAAAGTCTCCTTGCTCTTTGATAAATAGGCTCCTCAGTTTTGAGAATTATTTTCATTTTTATATCCGTAATTTCCGTTTTCTCTGGCGCATAGTTCTTCATCAAGTCGTGGGCTTCCTTTTTCACCTCGACGTTTTCGATGTGGCCAACATCGATTTCGTCCTCCTCGTCATCCACAACGATGTTCATTAGCCATCGACTCGTATCGTCTTCAGATACTTTCGGATCGACTCTAATGCCGTCATCCCCAATGTGAATCGTCGCTTGCTTCAGTATGTTACTCCCCAATATCGCCTGGAATCCAGAAGAATCCCTCGACATCACATGGAATATGAGTGAGTAACTATGACCGCATATCTTCACATCTAACTGAAGCGACCCCATTGTGCTCATTTTATGATGACCCAAGCCTCTTATTGCGAGGACATCGTCTGACAAAGGCAACTCCTTAAAATGTTTTTTATAGACGTCTTCTCGTATGATACTGATGTCGCTTCCTGTATCGAAAAGAACCTCGACAACGAAAGATCCTATGCTCAATTCCACAGAATTTTTTGGAACACATTCCATCATGGCTACGTTGTTGGAAGGTGTCTTCTGTGCTTCTTTTCGCGTGCAATTCGTTGCAATATGCCCGAACCCCTGGCATTTATAGCACTTCGTGCCCTTGGCCTTATCCGGACATTCCCTCGACATGTGTCCTTGTTTTCCACAGTTGAAACAGTTTTGACTGTACTTATTGAGGTTGTTAGTTTTAGCCTCGTTTCGTCCAGAACGACTACGATTCACTTCCGTTCCCTGTTTTCCCTCGGTACTACGTCTCTCACTTGGATTGACCTCTCTCCTTTGTACCGGGAGATTCCTCTTTTTGGCGATTTCTTCGTATATTCGGGCCTTCTCCTTGAAATCTCGGAAGTTCCTTGCTCCATATAGAACGACTTTATTTCCAGAATCATCAAGGATTCCGTCAATGATATATTGAATGACCGCGTCATCTTCGATATTAGCCCTACTGGCAATTTCTCGCATCGTGAGAATGTACTCCTGCACATTCTCATTGGATTTTTTAATCCTCTTGGCCAATAACTTGTGAATCTGAGCCGTACTGACACGGATCCCAAATTCTTCGATCAACTCTTTTTTCAAAGAAGACCACGTCTTAACGCCCGACTGGGATTGCACAAACAACTTCGCCAATCCCGTAAGTGATCTTTTTGCGAACAGCAACATCTGAAGATCCGTCCAGTTCGTCAAGCTTGCGATTTCTTCGAAATCGTTAATCCACCTAGAAACCGGATAGTCGTCATTTCCGCTGAATGGACGTATAGAGTCTTCAACATCTCTAAACGTAAGCGAAAAGCAACTTCTACCTTCTCGATTTTCGCCCCCATTACGCTCAATTCGGCTTTGAGTGGAAACCAAGGAGCTCCGCTCATCTTCCGATTCCCTATCCTCCTCATCGTTTGTGATTTCAGTGGGAGAAGCTAGAAAATCACATATTCTCTTGGCTACTTCTTCGGTCGACCCATCGTACGATAAATTCAATATTCCACAAATACCTGTCAAATCTGCCGCAGTCAACTCCTTTGAGACCAGCTCTAAATGCTCTTTATGTTCTTGAGATTCTATTCCCCAAGAAAACCCAGCAAAATTACGTAGAGCTCGACGTCTCTTGTAATTCTCCCCTTCAGAGCCGAAACAAATGATATGAAGAGCCCTTATGGCTGGAATCTTCGCGCTCGTGATTCCGCGCTCAATATCGACTATTTCGCCAAAATACATATCGCTTTTTGAAAAAACGAAACGAAAAAGAAAATGAAACGAACCGAAATTCTCTACCTAATGGTCACGCGAAAACGTTAATCAGCAATCGTTCACACAATACACAAAAACAACAAAAACACAATTCAAATGAAAATATCTATAAAAAAAAATATCGGAATCACAATCTTACAGATTCCGTTCGTCTCACCCTTATCTAGGTCAATAATGAATGATTATCTAATTCAAAAATCCCTTTATCTTGAAATACTACACAATGGTAATTAAAAAAAAATGAACAAAATAAAACTTCAAAACAAAAATACGTCTCCTCTTTCTAGTGCGTAACGTCTAATACTGGATCAAATGTCTAATTTAAAAAATAAATGAATTTGAATACACAAAAGTTATTCGCAAAATCTCAATCAAAATATTCGAACAATTCGAAGAAATCCTTATGTCTCCTGGAAGCCAATTCGTCTTTCAACAAAGAAGTCTCAATTCGAAAAAATAAGTGCTGCAACTTTCGTCTAGTTATTGGAGTTAACACACAACAAAGCAATTCGTTTTCCGTTCGTCGACTATAAGGAAAGATCCTACCTTGTTTCCGTATGTGATCCAAAAGTTTTGCACTTCACTAGATTTTCACAAATTGGCCTTTAAACACATCACACACTTCACAATTGCGATGGTTGCTCCTCGTCGTCTGCTTCGCTGCTTACGGTTGGACGTCGAAAGAAATTCTCCAGTCGTTGATGCACTTCGTCTAAGTAGCTTCAATTCTTTCTTCAAATGCTGGTTGATGTATGAACTTTTTATTCCCGTTGATGAAATTCACTTTGATATCCCGGACGAGCCCCCAAAATGTAGGCTTTTTTATCTGGTCTAGGGTATGATTCTCTTTCAGACAAAAATAAATCTATATTTCCCCTCTTCTTAATGGTGTTGTTAATAAAACTCGAACTCTATTTACAAGTTTATTAACAAATGTACACGTTGGATTCACTCTACACAATATATTAAATATATTGTGACCGATTGCTGACTATTACTCTAAACTTTCTTTACTTCTAAATAAAACTCTTATCGTCTAATCGCCTAAACATCTAAATATTGAATCGTCTATTCGTCTTTCGTCTATATTCAGAACTGAACCCGACACTTAGCGAATCAATCTGAATCTGAATCTCTGAATCTAACTCTCTGAATGTACCTCTGAATGAATGTTTTTCCGGAAAGAACAATGATTTTAAAGCTTCAAGGCCCACCCACATTTCTGATGGGAAAACTTAGGGGATGTCTCTTTTACTTTTGGACCAATTGGACTCCAGCAGTACCAAGTCTTGGGATGGTACTTACCCCGTCTTCAAATTGTCCCATCAATCAGCAAACGTCATCTGGCGTATCTCAATGTTAAAAGAAGCTTTGTTCACGCCAGCGTCAATGACTTAATGTTACACATGCTGTTGCCATAAAGTTTAGACCTTTCTCTTAACATCTGTAGGGGTTGGCGATAAATCTAGTTATCTATTGTTTCTATAGGAAACAGATTTCTATAGAAATCTGTTTTGTTTCAAGGCGCAAAGCTGTGACCTATTTTCTTCAACGAAAGACTTCGGAAAGTTCGAATTTCTAAAGTCTTCCATGCACGACAACATTTATTTACAATATTTACACAATTGTGGATCCTACATAAATAATGGATTGAACACAATAGGTAAAATATCGCAGGAATTTGGACAGGTTGAAAAACAATCTCTTATGAATTCGCCAACGTTTCGGAACTATTTTGTTCCTTTCTCAAGGCTCATCATACAACTAATAAAAGTAACACTTCAAAATTGGTCATAGGAAGTTAAGGATAAATCAACAAACAGTCCGACTTGTGACAGTTAAATTGAACGAATGTAATACGTTGAATCCATAGAAATTTTAAGTCACAGCAATCTAATATCGAATCAGACGACGGAACGGGCAATTGGGTGGTGGGGTGCTAGAGAGGGATGGTAGAGGGGCTATATAACAGCTTAGTAGATGTACAAAGTATTCAGTTGTGAATGTGCTTCGTGCTGCAAATATTGTGTTGTGGTTTACATTTTTTAACTTTGATACTATCGAATTTTATCGTTTCATACTTAAATATTTTTTTCATTGTGGAAGACGAGATGGACAGAAAGAAGATCTTGAGAATGGGATTGGAAAAATTGAAGTCTAAACAAATTGACTTGAGGAGAACAGTTCAAATCAGGAATTTTCTGAAGTCACATGTAGGAGAACGAAAAAGAGGAAAAGTTCCGCAGAAAAAATCCGACACTCACGCTGCAAGAAGAGAAGGTAATCAAGATGAACATAGCCAAAAAGTCGTGAAGAAAATAAATTTCGATGTTGGAGAAAAAAAGCAGTATGTGTCGAACGGAAATCTGAGAAAACGCTTGACGAGGTCTTTCATTCTGAAGGAGATTCTGAATATGACATCTATTAGAAGAAAAGAAGATCCTAATATCAAACTTTTCAATGTGAATGACTACATTGAGATTTTTAGGAAGAAGGAGAAACATATAAAATGAAAACTTTTGTAGGATTTGTAACTCCAGCCCGCGCTCTATATTCAAAATGAAATATTAACTTCGAAAAAAATTGAAAATTGTTAGATGTAGAGAAAAGACAACAGTACTGTTTTAAGTACTATGCGTAAAAGACTGAACGCTCCTTGACCTGCGATCAAGAAATAGAAAATTCATAATATTGGAGTGCAAGTCTGATATTTGAATTTACATCATATTCTTAATGAAACATTGATTTTGAAAACAAATAAAAATTGATAGGGGATCATAAAAGTTAACAGTCAGTACTGTTTCAAGTACTATGCAAAAACAATCCACTGAACGCTTCTTGACCTGCAATCAAGCAATAGGTTATGTATGAATTCAGAGTGCAAGTCTAATATAATGAATCATTTATGATATAGAGTGTATTCTAAATGAAACATAAGGTTTGAAAAAAAATTAAAAATTGTAAGGTGTACTCAAAAGACAACGTTAGGTCCCGTTCCAAGTATAGTATAAAAAAAATTAAAACTTCAAAATATGACCAGATATACTAATTATCAGCAAAAATTAAGTAGGAGGATATCAAATAAGTGAGCCTTCGAATAAGGGCGATAAATAAACGAAATCAACTCAGATATATGAAAACCAACAACTGTTGATTTGTTTGTCCACTTTTATATCAATGTGTATTATGTTCCTGAATTAATTTCGTTTGTTTTGAGTTATTTCATCCTCTCATTTATTGAGACATTGGTTCACTATAACCAGGATAATTTCCAATCCTGCTTTTTTTTGTCATTCAAGAACATTGTTCTAGGGATTCATCTACTATTTATATCCTACAGATAATTGGAAAAATTTGCTCTTTTCAGTTTCACTAGTTATAATGGCGTCATAGATCTAACGCTACGCTACGCACCGTAATTTTTTATATTGTTTTCTCATTATTCCATATGCCAGCTTCAGTTCTCTCGCGAATATTATTATTCCAGTTTCAACCTCAAGAAAAAGGCTACTGCAACCAAAATTTTTCGTTATTTTCTCTAATAAATTTCAGCAATCCATTTTAAGAAATTCATGACGGAAGAAAGTAACTTTTTTATTCGGTTTTTCGAAGTTTTCCATGAGCTATATGGATGTGTAGAGGATGTTTCATTGAAATGAATTAATTTCAAAAGAAATTACCTGAGCCTGAAACAAAGAACAGTTTACATTGACGAATATAATAGACAGATAGAATAGAAGTCAACGTTCATACTTAATTATCGAAATCTCATTTCTCTTGACAAATACAAAGGGGATTTATCTGTAAAAAAAACCAGAACAATATCATGGAAACCAAAAATGTGCCATAACTGATCTACGAGACTACTATTTTTTGATAAGCAAAAAAAAACCCTATTCAAAACCATTGACGTATTGAAGTATACAGTAAAATATTTGTTACTTTGACTAGGTGACAGGTACAGAATAACACAGGTACAGTATAACCAATACAATAAACCATCCCTCAACGTTTCCGCCCGCAACGGACCGATTTGGTCATAATTACTACCTGCGAAAACAAGGAATTGTATAGCAGGAACTTTGAAGTATTTTGAAATAAGATATTTGATTGTTGATGCATTTTTCGGAAATATTGCAATTAATTATCGATTTATGTTCGAACCCCAGCATCTCAAAATAGAACTTTTTTCTATAAAACGGCCTTTTAAAAATCATTTTGAATATTTTCGATAGCCGGATCAGCATAGAAATCATAAAATATATAATCTAAACAGCAAATGAAGTTGGACGGCCAAAAACTTGCATAAGTATGACTATGTCTAATTTCGACATTATTTTGGCGATATTTTATTTTCACTTTACTGAATGTCACTTGCAATGGTTATTTTTTTTTTTTAATATCTTCTTTTCGTACTGGGCGTGAATATAATTTCCGATTTTAGTCTTAAATTTTGTAGATAGTGGGGCCTTACAAATGTTTTAGTGTGACTTTCGGACTAATATCAAGTTATTTCCGTATAATTCCCCATTTTGAAAAACGATAGCAGAATATTCCGTATCCAGGAATACCTTGTCAATTTTGGGCATAGTAAGGATAGGATGGATCATAATTCGACTATAATAGAGGTTTTCATTTAAACAAATTTTTTTCGATGAAAGTACGAAACGAAAGAATTTTTTGGTGGATATGCTGTTAAAAATACATTATGACTTCGACAACAATTCCTGAATGTTGCACCATTCCATCGTTAAAGCATACTGAAAGCTGGAAATCTTGGAAAATTCAATGTCATGTCACCAGAGTCACATGTTACTCGATGGGGAATCCATCAGTTATCATCAGTATTCAGTTGTGAATGTGCTTCGTGCTGCAAATATTGTCTTGTGGTTTACATTTTTTAACTTTGATACTATCGAATTTTATCGTTTCATACTCAAATATTTTTTTCATTGTGGAAGACGAGATGGACAGAAAGAAGATCTTGAGAATGGGATTGAAAAAATTGAAGTCTAAACAAATTGACTTGAGGAGAACAGTTCAAATCAGGAATTTTCTGAAGTCACATGTAGGAGAACGAAAAAGAGGAAAAGTTCCTCAGAAAAAATCCGACACTCACGCTGCAAGAAGAGAAGGTAATCAAGATGAACATAGCCAAAAAGACGTGAAGAAAATAAATTTCGATGTTGGAGAAAAAAAGCAGTATGTGTCGAACGGAAATCTGAGAAAACGCTTGACGAGGTCTTTCATTCTGAAGGAGATTCTGAATATGACATCTATTAGAAGAAAAGAAGATCCTAATATCAAACTTTTCAATGTGAATGACTACATTGAGATTTTTAGGAAGAAGGAGAAACCTATAAAATGAAAACTTTTGTAGGATTTGTAACTCCAGCCCGCGCTCTATATTCAAAATGAAATATTAACTTCGAAAAAAATTGAAAATTGTTAGATGTAGGGAAGAAAACAGTACTGTTTTAAGTACTATGCGTAAAAGACTGAACGCTCCTTGACCTGCGATCAAGAAATAGAAAATTCATAATATTGGAGTGCAAGTCTGATATTTGAATTTACAGCATATTCTTAATGAAACATTAATTTTGAAAACAAATAAAAAATGATAGGGGATTATAAAAGTTAACAGTTAGTACTGTTTCAAGTACTATGCAAAAACAATCCACTGAACGCTTCTTGACCTGCAATCAAGCAATAGGCTATGTATGAATTCAGAGTGCAAGTCTGATATAATGAATCGCTATTAGATTTGCATGCGCCGTTCAGAACAATCAAGATATCGAAAAATTATTCACCCTGGTTAACAGACACTTTACGAGATATGATCAAGACTAGAAACAAAGTTTTTTCTAAGTTCAAAGCATCAGGTGAGACTGCTGACTGGAATACGTACAAACAACTTAGAAATGCTATCACATCTGCAGTCAGGAGGGAGAAAAGAGCCTATTATAGTAAATACATAAATCCATGCAGTAATTTGAGGACAACCTGGTCTTATCTGAGAAGATTGGGCATAGGTAAGAATAAGAGCGTAGATCTAGACCCAACACTTTGCGATGTTGATCGAGTGAATCAACATTTTCTGAAATCTGTGCCTTGCCTCTCCCCTGACAATGACCTTCTGTCTTTTTATGCCAATCGGGATAATTGCATCACTACTAGTTATTTCAAATTTTTGGTGGTTGACGAGGTTGAGGTCTTGGAATCTATCAGATCCATCAAGAGTAGAGCTATCGGTCATGATGGCATAAACATACTAACCCTACAATTGTGTGTTCCCCACATTCTGCCCCATATCACTCATATAATAAATTTCTGTTTACAGCATTCTGTCTTTCCAAACCAGTGGAAAAAAGCCATTGTCATACCTGTACCGAAGGTATCTTGTCCAAAGGACATGAACAACTTGCGACCTATAAGTATTCTACCCACGTTATCGAAAATCCTTGAGAAAATTATGAGTAAACAAATGTTGTCACATTTAAATACGAATGAAATTATTCCACCTATGCAGTCAGGATTTAGAAAGAATCATAGCTGCACCACGGCTTTGTTAAACATAACAGATGACATTATGAGGGCGACCGATCAGGGTAAACTAACTTTGCTCACTCTTTTAGATTACTCCAAAGCATTCGACTGCCTCAATCACGAGCTGTTCGAGGCTATTCTAGTTCATCTTGGTTTTTGTGGGGGTTCAATTCGGCTTTTGTCTTCTTATCTTGCTGGACGGTTCCAAGCGGTATGCTATGATGGTAAAATTTCATCTTTTTTGAAAATATGCAGGGGAGTACCGCAGGGGTCAATCTTGGGGCCAATTTTGTTTATCATGTACATTTCACAGTTTGTAAAGTTTATTATTTCCTGCCTGATGCACTACTACGCGGATGATAGTCAACTATATATCTCCTTTTATTTGCATGAATCTGCTCAGGCAATTTCTGCCCTGAATTTCGATTTGAACATCATCAATGATTTATCTACCAAACATTGTTTGCAGCTTAATAAGGATAAGACCGTTGCCATTTTATTTGGAAGGAGAGGAGATAGGATTAAATTTTTGAACCAAAATAATGTTGTTGTATTTGGTTCAGATACTGTTGGATTGTGTGACAAAGTTAAAGACTTGGGAGTCTGGTTAGATATCGAATTGCGCTTTACGGACCACATTTCTGCCTGTCTGCGGAAGGCCTATGCCATGCTGAGGATTCTTTATAGAAACAGGGAAACACTGGAGCGAAAAGTGAGAGTGCTACTATGTGAGTCGTTGGTTCTATCACATTTAAATTATGCAGATTGTGTATATGGCCCCTGTCTGAACTACTCTGATAGAAAGCGGATACAGAAACTTCAGAACTCTTGTCTGCGACTGATTTTTGGCTTGAGAAAATTTGACAGGATTAGCCATACTCTGCGAATTGTCAACTGGCTCAACATGGAAAGAAGAAGATCTCTTCATGCTTCTTTACTATTTATGAAAATACTAATTAACCGAACTCCTCCATACCTCTACAACAAAATTACCTTCCGCTCTGATGTCCATAATTTGAATATTCGATTCAAAGGAACCCTTACTCCTCCTGTATTTACAACTGAGCTATTCCGACGATCATTTTCATATTATGTTACGCTTTGTACAAATAATTTATCTGTCGAGATCAGGGTGGTTAGAAACATAAAACTTTTAAGAGCTATGATCTTCAGCAAACTTATGAATGAGCAAGTGGCAACTCTGCGAGTGTGATATACAAGTGAAAATTTTTTTTTTTTCTCTTTTTTATTCATTCTCTGATATAGAGCATAACTATAACCATTATTTCTTTTTGGGTGGTGATGCATCTTCTATATTTATACTGTCATTGTCATGAGCATGAGTAATTACCATTATTTTTTTTTTATTCTTGTCAATGAATCATGGGGTTAGATTGAACAGTACACTTGAACAGTGTTCTGGATCTCGCCTTTTCAATTTTTTTTTAGTGTTGTAAGAGTTTGTATTTAGTTTCCATGAAATTGATTGAATAAAGACCTTATTATTATTATTATTATTATTATTATTATTATTATTATTATTTATGATATAGAGTGTATTCTAAATGAAACATAAGGTTTGAAAAAAAATTAAAAATTGTAAGGTGTACTCAAAAGACAACGTTAGGTCCCGTTCCAAGTATAGTATAAAAAAAATTAAAACTTCAAAATATGACCAGATATACTAATTATCAGCAAAAATTAAGTAGGAGGATATCAAATAAGTGAGCCTTCGAATAAGGGCGATAAATAAACGAAATCAACTCAGATATATGAAAACCAACAACTGTTGATTTGTTTGTCCACTTTTATATCAATGTGTATTATGTTCCTGAACTAATTTCGTTTGTTTTGAGTTATTTCATCCTCTCATTTATTGAGACATTGGTTCACTATAACCAGGATAATTTCCAATCCTGCTTTTTTTTGTCATTCAAGAACATTGTTCTAGGGATTCATCTACTATTTATATCCTACAGATAATTGGAAAAATTTGCTCTTTTCAGTTTCACTAGTTATAATGGCGTCATAGATCTAACGCTACGCTACGCACCGTGATTTTTTATATTGTTTTCTCATTATTCCATATGCCAGCTTCAGTTCTCTCGCGAATATTATTATTCCAGTTTCAACCTCAAGAAAAAGGCTACTGCAACCAGAATTTTTCGTTATTTTCTCTAATAAATTTCAGCAATCCATTTTAAGAAATTCATGACGGAAGAAAGTAACTTTTTTATTCGGTTTTTCGAAGTTTTCCATGAGCTATATGGATGTGTAGAGGATGTTTCATTGAAATGAATTAATTTCAAAAGAAATTACCTGAGCCTGAAACAAAGAACAGTTTACATTGACGAATATAATAGACAGATAGAATAGAAATCAACGTTCATACTTAATTATCGAAATCTCATTTCTCTTGACAAATACAAAGGGGATTTATCTGTAAAAAAAACCAGAACAATATCATGGAAACCAAAAATGTGCCATAACTGATCTACGGGACTACTATTTCTTGATAAGCAAAAAAAAACCCTATTCAAAACCATTGACGTATTGAAGTATACAGTAAAATATTTGTTACTTTGACTAGGTGACAGGTACAGAATAACACAGGTACAGTATAACCAATACAATAAACCATCCCTCAACGTTTCCGCCCGCAACGGACCGATTTGGTCATAATTACTACCTGCGAAAACAAGGAATTGTATAGCAGGAACTTTGAAGTATTTTGAAATAAGATATTTGATTGTTGATGCATTTTTCGGAAATATTGCAATTAATTATCGATTTATGTTCGAACCCCAGCATCTCAAAATAGAACTTTTTTCTATAAAACGGCCTTTTGAAAATCATTTTGAATATTTTCGATAGCCGGATCAGCATAGAAATCATAAAATATATAATCTAAACAGCAAATGAAGTTGGACGGCCAAAAACTTGCATAAGTATGACTATGTCTAATTTCGACATTATTTTGGCGATATTTTATTTTCACTTTACTGAATGTCACTTGCAATGGTTATTTTTTTTTTTAATATCTTCTTTTCGTACAGGGCGTGAATATAATTTCCGATTTTAGTCTTAAATTTTGGAGATAGTGAGGCCTTACAAATGTTTTAGTGTGACTTTCGGACTAATATCAAGTTATTTCCGTATAATTCCCCATTTTGAAAAACGATAGCAGAATATTCCGTATCCAGGAATACATTGTCAATTTTGGGCATAGTAAGGATAGGATGGATCATAATTCGACTAAAATAGAGGTTTTCATTTAAACAAATTTTTTTCGATGAAAGTACGAAACGAAAGAATTTTTTGGTGGATATGCTGTTAAAAATACATTATGACTTCGACAACAATTCCTGAATGTTGCACCATTCCATCGTTAAAGCATACTGAAAGCTGGAAATCTTGGAAAATTCAATGTCATGTCACCAGAGTCACATGTTACTCGATGGGGAATCCATGCCGTTTTTCAAGAAACCAAGTTTTTAACTCTTATAATATGAGAATATTTCATTTTAATTATTTATTTATTTATTTATTTATTTATTTATTTATTCATTATTATATACTCAAAATTTTTCGGTTTCCCGGTTAAGACATTGGAAAGGAAATTCATGAAGTAGATAGCAGTGCTCCGTATAATTAGGGTGAAAATAAAAAATAACGATTCTGTACTTATATATAGGAACCTACATGGATTTCTGCATATACATCAGAGTGGTTAAATTTATTCAGGGACATTCTTTCTATAGTTTTTATTTCCTCAGGAAAAACGTGTATACCATCTACAACGTGAATGTAAATGATGAAAAAGAATTCCCTAGAAATTATTAATTTTGAAATATTGTTTGGAGCAGCGAGATTTGAAACAAACTTAAGAATTGAAATACTAATGCGCTTCAATACTTGCTTATCCAGATAGTTATTATCTGTATCGATAACTTATACTTTTCAATTGTTGATATTTTATCATTTCATAATATCAGAAACGTTTGAAAAAATGAACAGTTATATATAATAGTATATTCTTTCTGTAAGAAAAATACTCTGGACAATTATCATTTAAATTCGCATATGTTTCATAAACTCATACTTATATAAAACAATCTATAATTTCAGGTATTTTTAGTGTTAGGCTCAAGTATCACAAAATAACAAAATATTTTATATGTTCTTTTTAGGTATCATAAATAATGGATTGAACACAATAGGTAAAATATCGCAGGAATTTGGACAGGTTGAAAAACAATCTCTTATGAATTCGCCAAGGTTTCGGAACTATTTTGTTCCTTTCTCAAGGCTCATCATACAACTAATAAAAGTAACACTTCAAAATTGGTCATAGGAAGTTAAGTATAAATCAACAAACAGTCCGACGTGTGACAGTTAAATTGAACGAATGTAATACGTTGATTCCATAGAAATTTTAAGTCACAGCAATCTAATATCGAATCAGACGACAGAACGGGCAATTGGGTGGTGGGGTGCTAGGGAGGGATGGTAGAGGGGCAATATAACAGCGGAGTAGATGTACAAAGTATTCAGTTGTGAATGTGCTTCGTGCTGCAAATATTATGTTGTGCTTTACATTTTTTAACTTTGATACTATCGAATTTTATCGTTTCATACTCAAATATTTTTTTCATTGTGGAAGACGAGATGGACAGAAAGAAGATCTTGAGAATGGGATTGGAAAAATTGAAGTCTAAACAAATTGACTTGAGGAGAACAGTTCAAATCAGGAATTTTCTGAAGTCACATGTAGGAGAACGAAAAAGAGGAAAAGTTCCTCAGAAAAAATCCGACACTCACGCTGCAAGAAGAGAAGGTAATCAAGATGAACATAGCCAAAAAGTCGTGAAGAAAATAAATTTCGATGTTGGAGAAAAAAAGCAGTATGTGTCGAACGGAAATCTGAGAAAACGCTTGACGAGGTCTTTCATTCTGAAGGAGATTCTGAATATGACATCTATTAGAAGAAAAGAAGATCCTAATATCAAACTTTTCAATGTGAATGACTACATTGAGATTTTTAGGAAGAAGGAGAAACCTATAAAATGAAAACTTTTGTAGGATTTGTAACTCCAGCCCGCACTCTATATTCAAAATGAAATATTAACTTCGAAAAAAATTGAAAATTGTTAGATGTAGGGAAGACAACAGTACTGTTTTAAGTACTATGCGTAAAAGACTGAACGCTCCTTGACCTGCGATCAAGAAATAGAAAATTCATAATATTGGAGTGCAAGTCTGATATTTGAATTTACAGCATATTCTTAATGAAACATTAATTTTGAAAACAAATAAAAAATGACAGGGGATTATAAAAGTTAACAGTTAGAACTGTTTCAAGTACTATGCAAAAAAAAATCCACTGAACGCTTCTTGACCTGCAATCAAGCAATAGGTTATGTATGAATTCAGAGTGCAAGTCTGATATAATGAATCATTTATGATATAGAGTGTATTCTAAATGAAACATTAGGTTTGAAAAAAAATTAAAAATTGTTAGGTGTACTCAAAAGACAACGTTAGGTCCCGTTCCAAGTACGGTATAAAAAAAATTAAAACTTCAAAATATTTTATTTTGAATTAATTTTCCGAGAAATCTTTTCGAATTTCCAATTCAGGATTCCGACATCGTTCGGAATTGTAAACATACCGTACCGTTTTTATTCCGTTTTTATTTCCTAAAAACGATGTCGCACCGTATAAAACATCCTGAATTGGAAGATAACCGAGTTTTTTGTTCGCTAGCACAGATAAGTCGAAATTAAGACGTTTTCATCGACGCAAATTTACCGAATTTCGACTGCCGGGCACCTCTGATTTCTGCACCCCCCCTGTGGGTATAAAATCAGATGTTCCCCCGCAGGCCACTTCACTTACGATTTTCACTTATGATTAACTTGCTGCCGTTTTGCGATTTTTCCGTATTTAGTTTTGACCACCGATTAGCCGCCGAGTATTTTTCGAGAATTCACTAATTTTGTTTTAGTTTTCTTTTCGGGGGAAATTTTAGAAGAAGTTTTTTTAAGTTATTTTTCTTTTGTTTTTTTCTACTGTTCTTTCTACTCTCTTGTGAGTGCAAGTGGCCAAGCCAAAGGTAAGACGACACGCCGTTATTTGCTTTTATATTGGAACTTCAGCCTCCTTTCATCCCTTCCTAACCCGGGTTAAGTTCCACCCCTATTGCTAAAGCACCCCGCTGGCGTGGATACTCAGGGGGTGCGGAGGCACTTTGGAGTGGCGAACCCTCTTCCCTTCCCCGTTGTTTCGACGCTCACTTCAGTTGCTATCGAAGAACCCCGCTGGCGTGGACACTCAGGGGGCGAAGAGCGCAACTAGGGGTGAGCTGTTGTGAATCTGTGCCGTCTTTCATCCCCGCACCTGGCTGAAGACCCGATATCTGTCCGTCAAGTGTACGTCTCAGGTTCTGGCTGGCGAACAAGTCCGTTAACCCCCGTATACCGTTGAGATCGGATCCCGTGCTATTCCGTCCGTCTTGTCCGTCTTTCGAATCACTGTAAAATTTAGTAGTAGTGCTATTTGTGTTCCCCTTTTCGACGAATAAAAGTTGTATACGTTGATTCTGCCTATCATTGTGCGTCGCTAACACCCTAGACACCAGGGAGCCCTGTCTCCGGCTAGCAGCTGCCAGGGTAGGTTTGCTATTCTCCCTTAAAGAATAGCTGGCGCTCGAGTCCGCCGAGGAAAACCCCGTTACAAAAATGGCGCAACGAGCAGGGACCGTTCAGAATCTACCAGGAAACAACTGAGGTGAGAGACATTAACCGGACAGTGAGTGAATTCCCGAAACAGTGAGTAAAACCTCAGAACAGTGAGTAACTATTCCTTGAACGGAAAACCGTGAAAAATAAACTTGAACTGTGTTTTATTCCCTGCCACTCCATATTGAACTGTTATACTGTGAATTGAATTGGACTATATTTTGGAAATTTTTCCTACTGTTGAACTCCGTTGAAAATAATTTGTGATTATTCTTTTTGCCGATTACTGTATTGAGTTGTTGAAATCTGAACTGTTATTCCGCCGTTATATCAGTGAAAATTATTTCCGATTTCTAATTGCATATTTCTGATTTATTGAATTGAACTGTTTTAATTTCACATTTAAGGTGAGTGAATTTCCGGACTTTGAAAAATTGAAAATTTATTGTCGCAATTGGTAAAATTTAATAGGTGTGATTTACCTATCGGTTCAATAGGGAATCACCTATTACCTATTGATAACCTATCTACCTGTTTGCTATTTCTTTTGACCTGTACTGTTGAAACTTACCGATTATTTCTGATTTTTCTGAAAACTGAAAGTCAATTATTGTGATTTATTTTCTGGCTATTGAACTTGAAAGACTGTTTGGAGTTTAACCTGTGCGTTTTGGTGCTATTCGAATTGCAGGAAATTTTTTCGGACTATACGAGGTGACTTGCGATTGTGTGCGGCATTTCTCGAATATTTTCGGACTTTAGTGGGACTGATTGAAATTTTTTTCGAGTAACGTTGGACTTTAAAAATTTTTGAAATTTTTTTTTGTGATACATCGGGACTTAGATTGTTTTGGTGCGCCGGGACTTGGACTTTTTTTTTCTGATACACCGGGACTTAGACTTAACTTTTGTTCGGGTTGCACTGATACCCACTTCGAACTTAAGTGAATACGATTAACTTACCGGGTTGGACTTAGAACTTAAACGGATTGTGAAAGACATACCGAGGGTGAAATATTGGTGCGTTCTGAATCGGACTTAGTTAAATATAATATGTCGAACATGGATGTGAACCGGTTACTCAGTGATGAACTTACATTCGAATTACAACTGAGAGGACAATCGATACCCGGTACTGTGATGACTAAACGGAGTCTGCTACGACAAGTGCTTCAGTCTAATGAACCTCTACTACCCCCAACATCATTGAATCCCGCCTCCGAGATTGAGATCTGTCAAAATAAACTAACCGATTTGGTGGAATCCCTTCAGAACTTCAATCATAGTAATGCGGCTAACGAATTTTCGCGAATTTACACCAGACTAATACACATTCAAGGCAGGCTGAACTTTATTGTCACCACAGACACAACACAGTTACAATTGATTGAGCAAATGAAGGCGACTACAGATAAGGCGTTGGAGACACTGGAGGAGCTACGTAGGAAGAGTAATGCTGAACAGCCGCAGACATCCAACCGAGATCACAGGTCTCTTTTGGATGAGGAGGTGCCCAGTTCGCCTGGGATGTCGCCGATCCAACCGGAGAGTTTATCAAGGGTTGAGACATCACTTATCGACTTAGGAGATGGTGTCGATCCTCCTGCTGTAGTTAATGTCTCAAGTACCGGTACACCTGTAAGAAATCCAACATTAGAACGGGTCATGAATGAGACAAGGCAGACATGTAGAGCATTACTACAATAATTACCAGCGATACCTCTCACACAGTCACAGGACTGTGGGACAACAACACCTGAGGGTCCGACACAAAGTAGATGGGTTAATTCCACACGAAGGGTGTCTTTTCCACACTTACCTGCACCGTGGATAGGTTCTGACCGGCCAATTATCACAACACCTGCCAGATCGGAACCGGAGTCTCGATCAACAGTACCAACTGTTCCGGTACACAAATGGAACATCTCCTTTGATGGCACTGGTAGTGTGACCGGATTTATTGAAGAAGTGGAGAGACTGGCTGAATCCCGTAAAGTGTCCCTGGAACAAGTTTTCGAATCAGTGTATGAATTGCTGAGAAAGGATGCAAGGGATTGGTTCATTCCCCGGAGAGGTACTTTCGAGGACTGGGAGGATTTTAGCAACCAGCTAAAAGAAGCATTTCTGCCAGTTAATTACGAGGAGAATCTGTTGGAGGAAATAAAAAGGCGAACACAAGGCCCTGAAGAAAAGTTGCTTCTATATGTTACCCGGATGCAGAACTTATTCCAGAAACTCACCTATGCAAAACCATCCGAGGTGGAGCAGATCCGGCTTATCCGACAGAGGTTGATCCCGCCCTTACAACAAGCCTTGGCCTTCCAGGAGACCAAGACTTATGATGAACTTCTCCGTAAGGGAAAAGTTTTCGAACTGGTCCAGTGGCAGATGAGCCAGTACACCCGGCCACCCTCCAAACCAGGTTTCGTGGAAGAACCTCACCTGACGTACAGTCCCCGTCAACTGAGCCGATACCAAGCGAGCTTTTCTATGGATACCGGAGAACAGGTTCGCCAAACAGCTGATCACAGGGAATCAGTCCCGCCGACACAAGCCAACCAGACACGACTTTCTCCGCCGAGGGAAAGCCGTCCAGAGCCACCCAAGTCCAGAGAGTCAATAGCCCAGCGACAGGAATCTCACCGTCCGACTTCTGGAGACAGGTCCGAAGGTCGATCCAGACCTGCAACACCGCCACCCCGCCGTCCAACCGAAAATAGCCCCGCTGACCGGACGGAACCACCATCAGGGAGGAGAGTGTCCTTCCAAACACAATGTTTCCGATGTGGTGGATATGGCCACATGCGTCGAGAATGTCGCAGGCCACCGAAAATCTTCTGTTCTCGATGCCAGAGGGAAAACATCCTCTCACGAGACTGTCCGTGTTCGGGAAACTGAAGGGGAGATTGGAGGCGGAGTCGACCACATCTCCCGGAATCTTGACTCCACTGGCACCGACTACCTGTAATGATAACCGTCCGTTAGTAGAGGTCAGAATAGCCGGCAAACACTTCCGAGCACTGATAGATACCGGAGCGACCAGGAGTTTCTGCAGTCAGGCCGTATCCGATCAGTGCGAAAGTAAAGGAATCACAGGACAAACAATGCACAACAGTTTCGCAGTAATAGCAAACGGACAAACCACCGTCACACCGAAACTGTACACCACCACCGTGCAAATTTCCGATTACACACTGCCTGACTTGAAATTCTTACTGGTACCCAACTTACCGGTTGACATTATTCTGGGGATGGATGTTCTGTCGACTTTCAAGTTTTCCATAAATCTCAGTACCGCCGAGTGCTTTCTGGAAGGCCGTCTGATCTCGAAACCGATGACTCCTGTCGAAACCACCGCAGAAGTTCACACCGCCGAAGAACACCTGTTGGAGTTGACGGAGTCTCAGAAACAGGAGCTGGAGGCATTTCTGAAAGAAGAATTGAAGAAGTTTGAAGACCTATATGGTACAACCGACCTGATTGAACATAAGATCAAACTGAAACCAGGCACCGAACCGATCAAACAACGATACCGACCCCTAAACCCGTAAATGCAGGAGATCTTCAATCAGGAAGTAGACCGTATGCTGGCTGAGGGAGTGATTGAACCCTCCAAGTCACCGTGGAGTTCACCGGTAGTGTTGGTCAGGAAGAAAGACGGAAAGTACCGTTTTTGCATCGACTTCCGTGCCGTCAACCAGGTATCTGTAAAAGATGCATACCCGTTGCCGTACGTTTCTGGGATTCTGGATAAACTACGTAAGGCCAAGTACATCTCCACACTGGACCTGAAACAAGGATATTGGCAGATACCGTTAGCAAAGGAAAGCCGTCCGATTACTGCCTTCACAGTTCCAGGAAGGGGATTGTTCCAGTTCACCGTCATGCCGTTTGGTCTTCACGCTAGTCCGGCCACATTCCAGAGATTTTTAGACACCGTTATTGGCCCAGAAATGGAACCGGAGGCGTTCGCTTACCTGGACGACATAGTTGTCCTGGGGGAAACTTTCGAGGAGCACCTGGAGAACTTAAGAGAAGTATTCCGGCGGTTGAGAGAAGCCAATCTTCGTCTCAATCCCGAAAAGTGTGACTTTGTGCGAAAATCTCTAAAATACCTAGGACATGTCGTTACTTCCGAAGGAATCCGTACCGACCCGGATAAAGTTTCCTCTATCGTAGCATTCCCAGCGCCGAAAACTATCCGTGAATTGCGCCGTTTTCTGGGAGTTGCTAGCTGGTACCGCCGTTTTATAGAGAACTTTTCCGATGTCGTTGCACCGTTGACTCACCTGTTAAAGAAGAAACCACGTTGGAAGTGGGGTGAGGAACAACAAAAAGCGTTCGACCTCCTAAAACAAAAACTGACCGAATCACCTATACTGGCCTGTCCGGATTTCAATCAACCGTTCGTCCTGCAAACAGACGCCAGGGACGTAGGCCTTGGAGGAGCCCTGACCCAAGTTCTGGATGGAGAGGAAAGGGTGATCGCCTATGTCAGCCGTACCTTGAACACCGCCGAAAGAAATTACTCCGTGTCCGAAAAGGAATGTCTCGCCATTGTTTTCTCGATAGAGAAACTGCGACCATACCTGGAAGGATTTCATTTCACCGTAATTTCCGATCACATGAGTTTGAAATGGCTGAATTCCATCAAGTCACCGTCCGGAAGAATTGCTCGATGGGCCGTTTTCCTTCAGCAATTCGACTTTGAAGTCCAATACCGGAAAGGTGCCCTGAACAAAGTCGCCGACAGTCTGTCCCGAAACCCGTTACCGTCTGTAGATTCCGTATGCCTGGCCGACGTCGAAGTTCGCTGCAGTTGGTACAACAAAAAGCTCCAAGAGGTACAAAGAGACCCAGAAGATTTCCCTGACTTCGCCGTTGAGGATGGGAAACTGTATCGTCACTTCTGGGACTCTTCCGACTTTACTGAAGTTGGATCCGGACAACCATGGAAGCTCTGTGTACCCACCGAACAACGACTGGAGGTCCTGAAAGAAAATCACGATTCGGAATTAGCTGGTCACCTGGGAATCTCCAAAACCATTTCTCGGCTAGCCCGGAATTATTACTGGCCAGGGATGTTCAGAGATGTCGCAAAATACGTAAGAAACTGCCCATCCTGTCAAAGGTACAAAGTACCACAACAGAAGACGCCTGGAAAAATGCAACCACATAGAATGACTGATGCACCGTTCCGAGAGGTCTGTACAGATGTGGTTGGGCCACTTCCCCGTTCCAAGAAGGGAAATTCTTACGTAGTGGTGATGCAGGACCGTTTCACGAAATGGGTTGAATGCCGTCCGTTGCGGAAAGCCACCGCCAAAACCGTTTATTCAGCCCTGTATGAACAAGTTATACTCCGATATGGCTGTCCGAAGCTGGTGATATCTGACAATGGGGTACAGTATGACAGTAGACTGTTCAAAAACAGTCTCCGAGAGCTAAACATTGCTCACCGTTTCACCCCTCCGTATACACCACAGTGCAACGCCGTAGAACGAGCCAATCGTACGTTGAAAACTATGATAGGTCAGTTCTGTGAAGCCGACCACCGTACTTGGGATGAGAAATTAGGCGAACTAACTTTCGCCCTGAACACCGCAAAACAAGAATCTACAGGATTCACACCGGCATTCCTGAACTATGGAAGGGAACTAACAGTTCCAAAGGCAATCTACTCGTCAAACACCCAAGACGATGACACGGAGGAGACAAACAGAAGCCCAGAAGAAAGTAGAGTAAATCTTACTCACCGTACAGAACAAATCCGTCATCTTCAGGAGGCCTATGAGTTTGTCAATACCAGGTTGTACCGTGCATTTGAGCAGCAAGCTCACCATTACAACCTCCGTCGAAGAGAAGTTCGTTTCCATGTCGGTGATAGAGTTCTGCGCCGTGCTAATCCGCTGTCATCCGCCGTTGATAGCTTTGCAGCCAAGTTGGCTCCGAAGTTCTCTGGTCCGTATACCGTTGTGAAAGTGATTTCACCCGTTGTTTATGACCTGAAAGATGACAGTGGTAAGAAAATCACCAACATTCATGTGAAGGATTTAAAACTGTTCCATCCGTCTGATCATTAGTAAGTACACTGTATAGCAACCGAAATAAAAACCAACCGTACCGTTATATTATAGCATGCACTGATAATAAATGGGTTACATCCGTTCTGTCTGACTCTATTTCACTCCTCTATTACCGTTAAAAATCACTGTAAATAGGTTAGTAATGGGGTACTACCGCTGTTTTCACCGAATAAGTGCCCAGGTGAGTGAAATAGAGCCTTATACTTGTATCTCCTTAGTAACTGACAAAATGTACATACCTATATTCCAGCGATTCCACCATAACCGATAGATCTAACCTGGTCTGCCAGTGTTGGAAGATTCTGTTCCGTACAGTTTTTGTTTGTTCTGTGCAGCTTTATTGCCACCGAACAGGACCGTCTGACTGTCATCCGGTGGGTAAGTGGTATCCCACACACCTACAACAGAAAATTCCGTTAATTCAATGGAAAAACAGTAACCGTTACAGTTAATTCAATTTTTCTGTATTAATTGTGGGTCCGATAATAACAAGTGAGATACACCCGTCCTGTCTGTCTCTATTTCACCCCTGTGTCACTGTTAAATACAATAACCGAATAGAAAATAGCAATAGAAGGCTGACACCGCTTACACCGATATAACAAACTGGCCTGAACGGTAAGTGAAATAGAACAGTATATTTGTATCTCCTTATTAAAATTACCGACCGTACTTACCGTTTCTTCCGAAATTCCACCGTACACCCTGTTATCCCTCTGCTCCAGGATATCAGTATACTAAATGCTTTTCTCTCATTTTTATGCAACCTACAACTGCTGCTGACTCCAACACCATCGGAGAATTGCACCACCGTCACAGGGGGAGTCAACGACGCTGTCTGGTATTCCAAACTACCCTGGTTGGATGATATTGGTAACTGTTAACCCCCATGACATGTGCCCGGAGCCGGCTTTGCGAAGTCCACCCTAAAATGGTTCAGAAATAACACAACGAATGACAAATCGAAATGGTACTCACTTTGAAGATTCCGTCCTGCACTGTTTCCACTATTTTCCGGCATTTCTTTCACCGATGGAAATGGAAATCGAAATTTGGAACCACCCGGCGAGATTTGACAATTGGAGGTTAGCTGATAGACTACAGAACTGCGTCTCGTCACCGACACCGACAGCATCATCGAAGCACACCGAGCGGACCATAGAGTGGGAGTAACCAAGATAGCATTAGCCAAGTATATGCCACCTGGAGTAGATTAGGTGAACTTGTTTGATGTAAATCCGATCTCAATCGTCTTGCCGTGAATAGTCAAACCGTTAACCGGACTTAGTAGATTTCACCGTGAAAAATTTAATCCCCTATTTCATCGTGGATTCAATTTTTCAACCGGAGCCGGGGAGATGTAACGAGAGGGTAGTTTTCAAACCTACCCCCTCATTTTAGAGTCATTATTTTAGTTTTCATTTTTAAATAATTTTGTTTTGCATTAATTTTCCGAGAAATCTTTTCGAATTTCCAATTCAGGATTCCGACATCGTTCGGAATTGTAAACATACCGTACCGTTTTTATTTCCTAAAAACGATGTCGCACCGTATAAAACATCCTGAATTGGAAGATAACCGAGTTTTTTGTTCGCTAGCACAGATAAGTCGAAATTAAGACGTTTTCATCGACGCAAAATTACCGAATTTCGACTGTCGGGCACATCTGATTTCCGCACCCCCCCTGTAGGTATAAAATCAGATGTTCCCCCGCAGGCCACTTCACTTACGATTTTCACTTATGATTAACTTGCTGCCGTTTTGCGATTTTTCCGTATTTAGTTTTGACCACCGATTAGCCGCCGAGTATTTTTCGAGAATTCACTCATTTTGTTTTAGTTTTCTTTTCGGGGGAAATTTTAGAAGAAGTTTTTTTAAGTTATTTTTCTTTTGTTTTTTTCTACTGTTCTTTCTACTCTCTTGTGAGTGCAAGTGGCCAAGCCAAAGGTAAGACGACACGCCGTTATTTGCTTTTATATTGGAACTTCAGCCTCCTTTCATCCCTTCCTAACCCGGGTTAAGTTCCACCCCTATTGCTAAAGCACCCCGCTGGCGTGGATAGTCAGGGGGTGCGGAGGCACTTTGGAGTGGCGAACCCTCTTCCCTTCCCCGTTGTTTCGACGCTCACTTCAGTTGCTATCGAAGAACCCCGCTGGCGTGGACACTCAGGGGGCGAAGAGCGCAACTAGGGGTGAGCTGTTGTGAATCTGTGCCGTCTTTCATCCCCGCACCTGGCTGAAGACCCGATATCTGTCTGTCAAGTGTACGTCTCAGGTTCTGGCTGGCGAACAAGTCCGTTAACCCCCGTATACCGTTGAGATCGGATCCCGTGCTATTCCGTCCGTCTTGTCCGTCTTTCGAATCACTGTAAAATTTAGTAGTAGTGCTATTTGTGTTCCCCTTTTCGACGAATAAAAGTTGTATACGTTGATTCTGCCTATCATTGTGCGTCGCTAACACCCTAGACACCAGGGAGCCCTGTCTCCGGCTAGCAGCTGCCAGGGTAGGTTTGCTATTCTCCCTTAAAGAATAGCTGGCGCTCGAGTCCGCCGAGGAAAACCCCGTTACAATGAGATTGCATAAAAAACTTATCGCGAAGCGTACGGATTTCTTGAAGAATTCAGTCAGATGCTATATGAAGACTAACGTTCACGATCATAATCTCGAAAGAAAATTTGTTTCCGAATAAAAACTAGTGATCTTACTGATTAGTCACATATCGATTAAAAATTAGATTTCGTGCTTTAAGAACCCTTTTTAAAAGGTGAGTTTAACGATCATTTGTTGTATTTTTACTGAATTCTTTTGAATCGTTCATCAGGGTTCTTTCACTGGGTGTAATTTTGTTCATCCAAGAAAAAATTCTCGATTTCGCTGCCGTACTGCCGTCTCGCCAAATATTGGAATCAACAATTGCTGTGAAAACCGAAGCCATCACCATCCCCAAGTTGACATCTCCACCAACCCTTAAGTAAGAACTCAGTGAGTGCCGATACTGTTCTGAACATCAGGAAAATAAATAAGTACCTGGATTTTAATTATGAATATTTTCTTCATCATTCACCTTTAACATCTTCTTATTTGTCATTTGTGGTTTTATTAGTTTGCCATGAATTCAATGTTTTAAACGGAACTAAAACTAATTGGCGCCCTCCCAAAATTTGTTGAAGAAAAGAACCTCACACCCATCAATGTTCTCCGGCGAACAGCTGCCGTTCGCAGTGTAACTATTATAATTTTCATTTATTCTTTAAAAGAAAATTCGTCAAAGTGAAAAGTACGTTACAAAATCTTGGAAAATTCAATGTCATGTCACCAGAGTCACATGTTACCCGATGGGGAATCCATGCCGTTTTTTGAGAAACCAAGTTTTTAGCTCTTATAATATGAGAATATTTCATTTTAATTACTCATTTATTTATTTATTTATTTATTTATTTATTTATTTATTTATTCATTATTATATACTCAAAATTTTTTGGTTTCCCGGTTGAGACATTGAAAATGAAATTCATGAAGTAGATAGTAGTGCTCCGTATAATTAGGGTGAAAATAAAAAATAACGATTCTGTACTTATATATATAGGAACCTACATGGATTTCTGCATATACTTCAGAGTCGTTAAATCTATTCAGGAACATTCTTTCTATAGTTTTCATTTCCTCAGGAAAAACGTGTATACCATCTACAACGTGAATGTAAATGATGAAAAAGAATTCTCTAGAAGTTATTAATTTTGAAATATTGTTTGGAGCAGCGAGATTTGAAACAAACTTGAGAATTGAAATACTAATGCGCTTCAATACTTGCTTAACCAGATAGTTATTCTGTATCGATAACTTATACTTTTCAATTGTTGATATTTTATCATTTCATAATATCTGAAACGTTTGAAAAAATAAACAGTAATATAGTATATTCTTTCTGTGAGAAAAATACTCTGGACAATTATCATTTAAATTCTCATATGTTTCATAAACTCATAATTATATTAAACACTCTATAATTTTAGGTATTTTTAGTGTTAAGCTCAAGTATCACAAAATAACAAAATATTTTATATGTTCTTTTTAGGTATCATAAATAATGGATTGAACACATTAAGTAAAATATCGCAGGAATTTGGACAGGTTGAAAAACAATCTCTTATGAATTCGCCAACGTTTCGGAACTATTTTGTTCCTTTCTCAAGGCTCATCATACAACTAATAAAAGTAACACTTTAAAATTGGTCATAGGAAGTTAAGGATAAATCAACAAACAGTCCGACGTGTGACAGTTAAATTGAACGAATGTAATACGTTTATTCCATAGAAATTTTAAGTCACAGCAATCTAATATCGAATCAGACGACGGAACGGGCAATTGGGTGGTGGGGTGCTAGGGAGGGATGGTAGACGTGCTATATAACAGCGGAGTAGATGTACAAAGTATTCAGTTGTGAATGTGCTTCGTGCTGCAATTATTGTGTTGTGGTTTACATTTTTTAACTTTGATACTATCGAATTTTATCGTTTCATACTTAAATATTTTTTTCATTGTGGAAGACGAGATGGACAGAAAGAAGATCTTGATAATGGGATTGGAAAAATTGAAGTCTAAACAAATTGACTCGAGGAGATCAGTTCAAATCAGGAATTTTCTGAAGTCACTAGTAGGAGAACGAAAAAGAGGAAAAGTTCCGCAGAAAAAATCCGACACTCACGCTGCAAGAAGAGAAGGTAATCAAGATGAACATAGCCAAAAAGTCGTGAAGAAAATAAATTCCGATGTTGGAGAAAAAAAGCAGTATGTGTCGAACGGAAATCTGAGAAAACGCTTGACGAGGTCTTTCATTCTGAAGGAGATTCTGAATATGACATCTATTAGAAGAAAAGAAGATCCTAATATCAAACTTTTCAATGTGAATGACTACATTGAGATTTTTAGGAAGAAGGAGAAACCTATAAAATGAAAACTTTTGTAGGATTTGTAACTCCAGCCCGCGCTCTATATTCAAAATGAAATATTAACTTCGAAAAAAATTGAAAATTGTTAGATGTAGAGAAAAGACAACAGTACTGTTTTAAATACTATGCGTAAAAGACTGAACGCTCCTTGACCTGCGATCAAGAAAAAGAAAATTCATAATATTGGAGTGCAAGTCTGATATTTGAATTTACAGCATATTCTTAATGAAACATTAATTTTTAAAACAAATAAAAATTGATAGGGAATCATAAAAGTTAACAGTTAGTACTGTTTCAAGTACTATGCAAAAAAAATCCACTGAACGCTTCTTGACCTGCAATCAAGCAATAGGTTATGTATGAATTCAGAGTGCAAGTCTGATATAATGAATATAGAGTGTATTCTAAATGAAACATTACGTTTGAAAAAAAATTAAAAATTGTTAGGTGTACTCAAAAGACAACGTTAGGTCCCGTTCCAAGTACGGTATAAAAAAAATTTTAACTTCAAAATATGACCAGATATACTAATTATCAGTAAAAATTAAGTAGGAGGATATCAAATAAGTGAGCCTTCGAATAAGGGCGATAAATGAACGAAATCAACTCAGATATATGAAAACCAACAACTGTTTATTTGTTTGTCCACTTTTATATCAATGTGTATTATGTTCCTGAATTAATTTCGTTTGTTTTGAGTTATTTCATCCTCTCATTTATTGAGACATTGGTTCACTATAACCAGGATAATTTCCAATCCTGCTTTTTTTTGTCATTCAAGAACATTGTTTTGGGGATTCATCTACTATTTATATCCTACAGATAATTGGAAAAATTTGCTCTTTTCAGTTTCACTAGTTATAATGGCGTCATAGATCTAACGCTGCGCTACGCACCGTAATTTTTTATATTGTTTTCTCATTATTCCATATGCCAGCTTCAGTACTCTCGCGAATATTATTATTCCAGTTTCAACCTCAAGAAAAAGGCTACTGCAACCAAAATTTTTCGTTATTTTCTCTAATAAATTTCAGCAATCCATTTTAAGAAATTCATGACGGAAGAAAGTAACTTTTTTATTCGGTTTTTCGAAGTTTTCCATGAGCTATATGGATGTGTAGAGGATGTTTCATTAAAATGAATTAATTTCAAAATAAATTACCTGAGCCTGAAACAAAGAACAGTTTACATTGACGAATATGGTAGACAGATAGAAAAGAAGTCAACGTTCATACTTAATTATCGAAATCTCATTTCTCTTGACAAATACAAAGGGGATTTATCTGTAAAAAAAACCAGAACAATATCATGGAAACCAAAAAAGTGCCATAACTGATCTACGGGACTACTATTTCTTGATAAGCAAAAAAAACCCTATTCAAAACCATTGACGTATTGAAGTATACAGTAAAATATTTGTTACTTTGACTAGGTGACAGGTACAGTATAACCAATACAATAGACCATCAATCAACGTTTCCGCCTGCAACGGACCGATTTGGTCATAATTACTACCTGCGAAAACAAGGAATTGTATAGCATGAACTTTGAAGTATTTTGAAATAAGATATTTGATTGTTGATACATTTTTCGGAAATATTGCAAGTAATTATCGATTTATGTTCGAACCCCAGCATCTCAAAATAGAACTTTTTTCTATAAAACGGCCTTTTCAAAATCATTTTGAATATTTTCGATAGCCGGATCAGCATAGAAATCATAAAATATCTAATCTAAACAGCAAATGAAGTTGGATGGCCAAAAACTTGCATAAGTTTGACTATGTCTAATTTCGACATTATTTCGGCGATATTTTATTTTCACTTTACTGAATGTCACTTGCATTGGTTATTTTTTTTTAATATCTTTTTTTCGTACTGGGCGTGAATATAATTTCCGATTTCCGTCTTAAATTTTGGAGATAGTGAGGCCTTACAAATGTTTTAGTGTGACTTTCGGACTAATATCAAGTTATTTCCGTATAATTCCCCATTTTGAAAAACGATAGCAGAATATTCCGTATCCAGGAATACCTTGTCAATTTTGGGCATAGTAAGGATAGGATGGATCATAATTCGACTAAAATAGAGGTTTGTATTTAAACAAATTTTTTTCGATGAAAGTACGAAACGAAAGAATTTTTTGGTGGATATGCTGTTAAAAATACATTATGACTTCGACAAAAATTCCTATCGTTAAAGCATACTGAAAGCTGAAAATCTTGGAAAATTCTATGTCATGTCACCAGAGTCACATGTTACTCGATGGAGAATCCATGCCGTTTTTTAAGAAACCAAGTTTTTAGCTCTTATAATATGAGAATATTTCATTTTATTTATTTATTTATTTATTTATTCATTATTATATACTCAAAATTTTTCGGTTTCCCTGTTAAGACATTGAAAATGAAATTCATGAAGTAGATAGTAGTGCTCCGTATAATTAGGGTGAAAATAAAAAATAACGATTCTGTACTTATAGGAACCTACATGGATTTCTGCATATACATCAGAGTCGTTAAATCTATTCAGAAACATTCTTTCTATAGTTTTTATTTCCTCAGGAAAAACGTGTATACCATCTACAACGTGAATGTAAATGATGAAAAAGAATTCTCTAGAAATTATTAATTTTGAAATATTGTTTGGAGCAGCGAGATTTGAAACAAACTTAAGAATTGAAATACTAATGCGCTTCAATACTTGCTTATCCAGATAGTTATTATCTGTATCGATAACTTATACTTTTCAATTGTTGATATTTTATCATTTCATAATATCAGAAACGTTTGAAAAAATAAACAGTAATATAGTATATTCTTTCTGTAAGAAAAATACTCTGGACAATTATCATTTAAATTCGCATATGTTTCATAAACTGATAATTATATGAAACACTCTATAATTTTAGGTATTTTTAGTGTTAGGCTCAAGTATCACAAAATAACAAAACATTTTATATGTTCTCTTTAGGTATCATAAATAATGGATTGAACACAATAAGTAAAATATCGCAGGAATTTGGACAGGTTGAAAAACAATCTCTTATGAATTCGCCAACGTTTCGGAACTATTTTGTTCCTTACTCAAGGCTCATCATACAACTAATAAAAGTAACACTTTAAAATTGGTCATAGGAAGTTAAGGATAAATCAACAAACAGTCCGACGTGTGATCGTTAAATTGAACGAATGTAATACGTTGATTCCATAGAAATTTTAAGTCACAGCAATCTAATATCGAATCAGACGACGGAACGGGCAATTGGGTGGTGGGGTGCTAGGGAGGGATAGTAGAGGGGCTATATAACAGCGGAGTAGATGTACAAAGTATTCAGTTGTGAATGTGCTTCGTGTTGCAAATATTGTGTTGTGGTTTACATTTTTTTACTTTGATACTATCGAATTTTATCGTTTCATACTTAAATATTTTTTTCATTGTGGAAGACGAGATGGACAGAAAGAAGATCTTGAGAATGGGATTGGAAAAATTGAAGTCTAAACAAATTGACTTGAGGAGAACAGTTCAAATCAGGAATTTTCTGAAGTCACATGTAGGAGAACGAAAAAGAGGAAAAGTTCCGCAGAAAAAATCCGACACTCACGCTGCAAGAAGAGAAGGTAATCAAGATGAACATAGCCAAAAAGTCGTGAAGAAAATAAATTCCGATGTTGGAGAAAAAAAGCAGTATGTGTCGAACGGAAATCTGAGAAAACGCTTGACGAGGTCTTTCATTCTGAAGGAGATTCTGAATATGACATCTATTAGAAGAAAAGAAGATCCTAATATCAAACTTTTCAATGTGAATGACTACATTGAGATTTTTAGGAAGAAGGAGAAACCTATAAAATGAAAACTTTTGTAGGATTTGTAACTCCAGCCCGCGCTCTATATCCAAAATGAAATATCAACTTCGAAAAAAATTGAAAATTGTTAGATGTAGAGAAAAGACAACAGTACTGTTTTAAGTTCTATGCGTAAAAGACTGAACGCTCCTTGACCTGCGATCAAGAAATAGAAAATTCATAATATTGGAGTGCAAGTCTGATATTTGAATTTACAGCATATTCTTAATGAAACATTAATTTTTAAAACAAATAAAAATTGATAGGGAATCATAAAAGTTAACAGTTAGTACTGTTTCAAGTACTATGCAAAAAAAAATCCACTGAACGCTTCTTGACCTGCGATCAAGCAATAGGTTATGTATGAATTCAGAGTGCAAGTCTGATATAATGAATCATTTATGATATAGAGTGTATTCTAAATGAAACATTAGGTTTGAAAAAAAATTAAAAATTGTTAGGTGTACTCAAAAGACAACGTTAGGTCCCGTTCCAAGTACGGTATAAAAAAAATTAGAAATTCAAAATATGACCAGATATACTAATTATCAGTAAAAATTAAGTAGGAGGATATCGAATAAGTGAGCCTTCGAATAAGGGCGATAAATAAACGAAATCAACTCAGATATATGAAAACCAACAACTGTTGATTTGTTTGTCCACTCTTATATCAATGTGTATTATGTTCCTGAATTAATTTCGTTTGTTTTGAGTTATTTCATCCTCTCATTTATTGAGACATTGGTTCACTATAACCAGGATAATTTCCAATCCTGCTCTTTTTTGTCATTCAAGAACATTGTTTTAGGGATTCATCTACTATTTATATCCTACAGATAATTGGAAAAATTTGCTCTTTTCAGTTTCACTAGTTATAATGGCGTCATAGATCTAACGCTACGCTACGCACCGAAATTTTTTATATTGTTTTCTCATTATTCCATATGCCAGCTTCAGTACTCTCGCGAATATTATTATTCCAGTTTCAACCTCAAGAAAAAGGCTACTGCAACCAAAATTTTTCGTTATTTTCTCTAATAAATTTCAGCAATCCATTTTAAGAAATGCATGATGGAAGAAAGTAACTTTTTTATTCGGTTTTTCGAAGTTTTCCATGAGCTATATGGATGTGTAGAGGATGTTTCATTAAAATGAATTAATTTCAAAAGAAATTACCTGAGCCTGAAACAAAGAACAGTTTACATTGACGAATATAATAGACAGATAGAATAGAAGTCAACGTTCATACTTAATTATCGAAATCTCATTTCTCTTGACAAATACAAAGGGGATTTATCTGTAAAAAAACCAGAACAATATCATGGAAACCAAAAAAGTGCCATAACTGATCTACGGGACTACTATTACTTGATAAGCAAAAAAAAACCCTATTCAAAACCATTGACGTTTTGAAGTATACAGTAAAATATTTGTTACTTTGACTAGGTGACAGGTACAGAATAACACAGGTACAGTATAACCAATACAATAAACCATCCCTCAACGTTTCCGCCCGCAACGGACCGATTTGGTCATAATTACTACCTGCGAAAACGAGGAATTGTATAGCATAAACTTTGAAGTATTTTGAAATAAGATATTTGATTGTTGATGCATTTTTCGGAAATATTGCAATTAATTATCGATTTATGTTCGAACCCCAGCATCTCAAAATAGAACTTTCTTCTATAAAACGGCCTTTTCAAAATCATTTTGAATATTTTCGATAGCCGGATCAGCGTAGAAATCATAAAATATCTAATCTAAACAGCTATAAAATATGAGCCGATGCAGCATGACATAATCACAATTGAAGAAGTAAAATCGGCTATCAGAGGACTGCACAACTGGAAAGCACCTGGGCCTGATGGATTACAGAACTTCTGGATCAAGAAACTTTGGATCATGCATGACAAATTGACCTCCGCAATAAATGATGTCATTGAAAATCCTGAAAGAATGCCAGTATTCCTTACACATGGCACAACATTTTTGTTACCTAAAGACCAAAGGAATACAGAAGACCCATCCAAGTACCGACCAATCACATGTCTTCCAACGATGTACAAATTAATCACATCGTGCATTTCAAACCGAATTCACAACCATTGCGAAAGGAATAACATCATCGCCATGCAACAGAAAGGATGCACCAAAGACAGCCGAGGATGCAAAGAACAACTAATAATAGATTCAGTTATCTGCAATCAAGCGTTCTCCAAGCGAAGGAATCTTTACGCTGCCAACATAGACTACAAAAAAGCATTCGATTCTATACCTCACGAATGGCTCTTGACGATCTTGAAGATTTACAAGGTGGATCCCAATATTGTTAAGTTCCTGAAAAATGCCATGTCAACCTGGCGTACTAGTCTCCAAATGAAAGCAGCAGATTGCTCCATTACAACAGGACCTATTCCAATAAGACGCGGAATTTTCCAAGGAGACTCGCTGAGCCCTCTGTGGTTCTGCATGGCCCTGAATCCCTTGTCTCATAGATTGAATTCTACGGACTACGGATTTTCCATCAAGAGCGGGAGTAGAACCATGATGAAACTGAATCATCTCCTTTACATGGACGATTTGAAACTCTTCGCATCTACCAAAAAACAAATGCAACTGATGCTGAAAATGGTGGAAGGATTCTCGGAAGACATCAAAATGAAGTTTGGACTAGAAAAATGTCGACTGCTAAACATAACGAGAGGGAAAATAGAAGATGGTACGTTCAAACTCAAGGAAGGTGCAGAAATTGAAGCATTAAAGGAAGGATACACATACAAGTATCTAGGCATAAAACAGGCAAGAAAAATCAATCAGACTCAGATGAAAAAAGAATTAACGGAGGAGTTTACCCGAAGATTGAGGAGGATAATGAGAACTGGTCTTAACAGCAAGAATCTGATAAAAGCGATTAACACCTACGCTTGCTCGGCGCTGTGCTATTCATTTGGTATTATCTCTTGGACGACCACCGATTTAGCAGCTTTACAGAGAAAAATAAGGACGATGCTGACTAAACACAATAAACATCACCCCAAAAGCTCAATAGAACGGACAGAGCTGCCACGACATCTTGGGGGTAGAGGAATTGTTGATTTGTCCAACCGTATGTCCCAGGAAATTGAAGGACTTCGAAACTATTTCTTGAGCAAGGCAGCTTCGTCAGAACTCCATCGATTAGTTTGTGTTGCTGATACATCTACACCGTTAAAGCTACACCAGGATCACTTGGAAACCGTCGAACACTCTGCAGAAAGTAAAATGCAGAAACTGATTGGCAAACCTTTGCATGGGAGGCACCAGAAAGAGGTCAACCATGATTACGTCGACATATCTGCGTCGAACTACTGGCTGACTTCCGGAAGGTTGTTTCCTGAGACAAAGGGCTTCATGCTCGCCATCCAGGATCAGGTGATTCCAACAAGAAATTACATGAGATACATCGCCAAGGATGCCTCAGTGGCGGACGATAGCTGTCGTTATGGCTGTGCGACACATGAAACTATCCAGCACATCACCGGGGGATGTCAGAAGTTCGCGCGCACGGAGTACAAAAATAGACATGATGCTGTTGCCAAGATTCTTCACCAAGAATTGGCACTAAAACACCAACTTCTAACTTCGAAAAGGATTCCTTATTACAATTACCATCCAGATGCTGTGCTGGAAAACGAACATCACAAGCTCTACTGGGATCGCACTGTTCTCACAGACCGGAAAATAACCCACAATAGACCAGACCTCATATTGCTCAATAAGGATGAGGACACAGCACTATTCATCGACGTGGCAATTCCAAATAATAACAATCTTCTAGATAGACACACTGAAAAAATTTCAAAATATAGAGATCTCGAGGAACAAACCAGAAGACAGTGGAAGCGGAAAGATATAAAGACCATCCCTATTGTCATTTCATCTACAGGCCTGATACCGAAGAAACTACTGGAGAACTTGAGAAAACTTCAGTTGGACGAAAATATTTATAAAGTCATGCAGAAGGCGGTACTGCTCGGAACGGCGAGAACTGTACGCAAGTACATGGGGAATGCAGAGGAACACCGTCTGCTCCGACAGGAAGTGCGGGTGGAGCAGGAATCCAACCTACAGCAGGAAGCCGAGGAGCGACCCGAACCCCACCACCACCACGAGCCCGAAAACCTGGAAAGGGCTCCAACAGAGCTTAATCCTTTTGATATCTCAGATATCTGGGATAAGTGAATTTTCCTCTGGAGAGGAGTGTGAAAGCCGCAAGGCTAAAGTCATAACATAATAGAATAACACCAACATCTCTGATGAAATTCACATGCCTGGGCAACAACAAGCAGAAGTAACTGATACTGAAAGTCCATCTTGTAACGCAAGTGAGCCTGAACACCAGGACGATAGGGAAGAGCTCCGCCGACAAGTTGACTCTGACATGAGGAGATACTTTGCCGAACTGGAAGGAACAGATCCTCTTCATCGAGTAGCACCTCCACGGCTCAATACATCCAAGAAACTGTCACTTATAATCGACATCTTGAATAAGGACGTTTTACCTGAATACCTACAGAACGGAAGTTCATTGGAATATCTGGATCTAGTTTTTCACTGTGCAGCGCTAACGACAGCGAAAACCATAGGGGCAAAAATTCGCCGAACGAGCAATGATGGTCCAAAATTACACAAATTACACGCGCCAGCATGGCAGAAACGTCTTCAACACAAAACAGAAAGGCTAAGAAGAGACATTGGACGACTGACGGAGTACTTGAACGGGAATCGAGGAAGAAAGGTTGTGAAAGCTGCCAAAGAGATTTGAAAGAATAGCTGGCGCTCGAGATTAAACCCTTTTTCCCGACCAAACCCGTTACAAAATTGACGCCCGAGCGTTGGGACTCTTAAAACCGGGTTCAGTTTTGGAATAACTTTTTTTTATCTAACCGAGGAGAATAGTTTTGAACGGTGAACCATACAAACCAATTTATTCAGCTGTTGACTTGCAAGAAATATTTTATCCGGCTTATATTTCTGAAATATAATTTATTTAGATCAGTTGGGTGACCGATTTGCTGATTGCGTTGAGTTAACCTATCTTGAGTTATAATAGAACATCACTGGTAACCTTAAACAGAACCGAACAGTTAACCAGCTATTTCTGATAACCGCACAATATTGAATTGACTTATGATTTTCACACGCTTATGATTTTCACTTGAATAATAAAACTGACTGTGTTTTCTTTTCCCTTTCCCCATTTGATTTATTTGCTGGTTGACAAGTGTTCATTATAACTCTGATAGTTTATTGTGATTATAACCGCATTGGACTTGTTGTTTCTCTGATTATTTTATTTGAAACCGTTGATACACTGTTGGTGAATTATTCCCTTTGAATTAGGTGAGCTTGAACTGAAAATAACTTCAGAAAGGTAAAACTGTAAGTGAACCTGAACCGATATAATTTTCTTGGCTGTTAAAACCGATAGTGGACTTGGTCTGAAATATTTTGTTGACAGGTAACCTATTCCTTCGAACAAGTGTTAGGTTAACAGTGAGCTGTCAAGTGACCGATAAATAGTGAGTTATAGAATAATAGGTGCTTCCTCGATTGGACATTGATTATTAATCCGGGTTTCAGTGAATTTTGTTGAGTTAATTATTCATCCGGGCCTCAGTGAATTTTATTGAATTAATTATCCATCCCGACTTTAGTATTCATCCGGACTTCAGTGAATTTTATTGAGTTAATTATTCATCCGGTTCTCAGTGAATTTTATTGAATTAATTATCCATCCGGACTTCAGTAAATTTTTGAATTGATTATTCATCCGGACTTCAGTGAATTTTATTGAGTTGATTGTTCATCCAGGCCTTGGTGAATTTTGTTGAATTAATTATCCATCCGGACTTTAGTAAATTTTTTTTTTTGAATTGATTATTCATCCGAGCTTAAGTGAATTTTATTGAGTTAGTTGTTCATCCGGGCTTTAGTGATAGTGATATTTAATCGTACTTAGTGATACTGAAACATTATAACCAGTGTTGAATTATTCCGTGTGTTAGCTTTGAACTTTAACTTTACATTATTTCATACCGGGCATCGAACTTATTGAGTGTGAGTTACTGGATCGTGAGTCGGGTGGCAAGATAGTTGAACTAGATGTCATTGAACATGGATGTGAACAGGCTGCTCAGTGATGAATTGACTTATGAACTAGAACTGAGAGGACAGTCAATACCAAGCACTGTGATGACAAAGCGGAGTCTACTACGACAAGTGTTACAGTCAGACATACCGCTACAGCCTTGCACATCAATGAACCCCACACTGGATATCGACATTTGCCAAAATAAACTCACCGATCTAGTGGAAGCACTTCAGAATTTCAATCACGCTAATGCGACTAACGAATTTTCGCGAATATTCACAAGATTAACACACATTCAGGGAAGACTGAAATTTATTGTCACTTCCGATGAAGCACAATTACAACTGATCAAACAACTGAAGGCGACTACAACTAAGGCCTTGGAGACGCTGGAGCAACTGAGTAGTAGCAACACCCGTGGACAGCCATCCAGTCAGCAGGAACGGTCCCTCTTGGATGTGGAGGTTCCCAGTTCACCTGGGATGTCCCCGATCCGACCGGAAAGAGCTGAAACATCCCTGATTGATCTTGGAGATGGGGTCAATCTTCCGATAGCTGCTGATGTCTTACATACTGGTACACCTGTAAGGAATAAAACATTAGAACATGTCATGAACGAGACAAGGCGGACATGTACAGCATTACTGCGGCAGTTGCCGGCAATACCTGTCACACAGTCACAGGACTGTGGGACAGCATCACCTGAAGATCCGACACTAAGAAGATGGATTAATTCTACCCGCAGAGTGTCTTTTCCACACTTACCTGCATCTTGTGTGAGCTCTGGCAGGACCATGACCAGAGAGAGAGTACCATTGGAACCGGAACCTCGACCGTCACCGATGCAAACCATTCCTGTCCACAAATGGAATATTTCATTTGGTGGCACAGGTAGTGTGAGCGGCTTCATCGAGGAGGTGGAGAGATTGGCCGAATCTCGTAAGGTGCCCCTAGAACAAGTGTTCGAGTCAGTTTATGAGCTACTGCGGAAGGATGCCAGGGATTGGTTCATCCCCAGGAGGGGTACATTCAGGAACTGGCAGGATTTCAAGGAGCAACTTAAGGAAGCATTTTTACCGGTGAACTATGAGGAGAACCTGTTGGAAGAAATAAAAAGGAGAACGCAGGGTCCTGATGAAAAGCTGCTGATGTACGTCACTCGAATGCAGAATTTGTTCCAGAAGCTAACATACAGTAGACCAACCGAATCGGAACAAATCCGAATCATCAGGCAGAGGCTATTACCGACCCTACAACAGGCCTTAGCATTCCAGGAGACTAACACCTACGATGAGCTCCTGCGAAAAGGAAAGGTTTTCGAGTTAGTACAGTGGCAAATGAGCCAGTACACCAGGCCACCGTCGAAACCAGGTCTTCTTGACGAGCCCCACCTGACGTATCGTCCGTCCCAACAAAACCGACAACAGGCCAGTTTCTCCTTGGACACCGAAAACATATCAGGAAACTCAGAACCACCAGTACCAGTAGGTCACAACAGACCACAAACACCGCCGTCACCACCTAGAAACACCCAGCCAAGACCGGATCGACCAACGGCACGAGTCGACAAGCAAAATACAGGTTCACCCAACCGAGCTCCATCACCTAAACCAACACGACGATCAAACCAACAAGGAGACCGACAGGAAACACAAGGAAACCGGACTGACCCACCGACAAGGAAAGTATCTTTCCAAACACAGTGTTTCCGATGTGGTGAATACGGCCACATGCGGCGAGAATGTCGAGGACGACCGAGGTTGTTCTGTTCTCGTTGCCAGAAGAAAAACATTCTCTCACGAGATTGTCCCTGCCGTCCGGAAAACTAGACGGAGGTATGGAGAAGGAGTCGACCATATCTCCCAACACACTGACTCCCATGACATCGACTGCCTGGAATGATAACCGACCGCTTGTCGAAGTTAAGATAGCCGGAGAGCACTACAAAGCATTAGTTGACACTGGAGCCACGAAGAGTTTCGTAAGTCGGAAAGTGGCAAAACAATGTGAAAGCAAGGGAATCACCGGACAACATGTTGAGAATGGTTTCGTGGTGGTCGCAAATGGTCAACCCACGACAACACCCAAACTCTACACTACCGCCGTCCACCTGGCTGATTATTCCTTGACCGACATTAAATTTTTGTTGGTGCCTGATTTACCAGTAGACCTCATACTAGGAATGGACGTACTAGGAAGGTTCAATTTTTCCATTAACCTCAGTACCGCCGACTGTTACCTGGAAGGTCGACTGATTGCCAAACCAACACCGGAAATTGGAAAAGCTGTTGAGGTACAGGGCCGGAGAAAATCCCTGAATACACCTGCTGACAGCCCGTCTCCTGAACCGTTACTGTCCGTAGATTCCGTATACCTGGCCAAAGTGGAAATTCACTGCGTTGGTACAACAGGAAACTACAGGAGGTTCAGAAGGATCCAGGAAATTTCCCAGATTATGCCATAATCGATGAGAAACTGTTTCGACATTTTTGGGATGCATCAGACTTCAAAGAAATTGGAACTGGACAACCCTGGAAATTATGCGTACCCACCGAACAGCGTTCCGAAGTACTGAAGGAGAATCATCATCATCAAGCACTCTCTGAGACGGAACAAGTTCTCAGGTCGGGATATTTGGCGCAGATTATTGGGCTAGAGTCGGAGTTACGTGCGCGCGCCAGGAAATATCGAAGATTTTCGTTGCAGACACAAACCCCTTTGGAGTTGAGCACTTTGATGGCCTCGGTTGATGCATCGGATTCAGCTTCGGAATCTGGGTCGGATGTTGATATAGATAGTGACATCGCTCACCAATCCGCGGCTCCGGTTGCCGTCCATAATTGTAGGGCCCCTTCTGTATCGGTGGCTAAGTGGAGTATCACTAAATTCAGTGGGAATAATGATAGGTGCTCTCTGAGCTCCTTCCTAGAAAATGTGGAGGAATTGTGCATTTCACGGAACGTTACTAAAGAGCAGTTGTTTTCGTCTGCTAGCGATCTTTTTGAAGGTAAGGCTCTTATCTGGTTCAGATCGGTTCGGGCCACCGTATCAACCTGGTCTCAATTAGTGGAGGAATTACGGAAACAGTTTTTACCCCCCAATTATAACGAGAAACTTTTCGATGAAATTAAGCGCCGAACTCAAGGTCCTGACGAGAACATAGGTTTGTACCTTGCCATGATGGATAACCTGTTCAAGCGCCTCACTGTCCCTGTTAATGACGATGTCCGACTGAAGATCCTTCTCCGTAATCTTTCCCCTTGCTATCAGAGTCAGATAGGTTTGACCAACATAACCTCAATCTCGCAACTTCTGGATATCGGAAGACAACTGGAGGCTCGCAAAGAGTCAATTGAATCATATGTCCCCCCTCCACGAAATAGAAGCTCTTTGGTAGAGCCAGATCTGGCTTACGTATATGCCGAAACCCCCTCCTCCTCTTCTCCTCAGGTGAATGCAGTTTTGACCTGTTGGAATTGCCGGCAGCCTGGTCATGCCGCTAGGGACTGCCGCTCGGCGAGGAAGAAGTATTGCTTCCGCTGCGGTCGTCCAGATTTCACTGTTCGGACTTGTCCGGGGTGTAAGCCGTCGGAAAACTGATGGGGAAGACCTCTCATGGCAGTACGTGTGCCTTCCCTCAATCGACTGCCACTGTTCGTTTGCCTCGACGTCAGAAAGCCATCCTAGATTATGTGTTGGCGCATGCGCATAATGATGAACGTCCATATTTGTCTGTTTCGGTTCTTGATGTTGAATTCTTAGGTTTATTAGATTCGGGTGCTTCGAGCACGATTATAGGAGGTCCAGGATGGGATATATTGAAAAAGTTGAAGCTTAAGATCAATTCTGATAATGTTGCTTCTTGTAGGGTCGCTAATGGTCAAAGTTGTCCAAGTATCGGTTCGGTTGATCTGCCAATTAAGCTTGAGAATCGGGTTAGGATGATTTCAGCCTTGGTGGTTCCAGATTTGCCGCACACCTTGATTTTGGGCGTTGATTTCTGGAGGAAGTTTGGTATCGTACCGGATCTTCATGGAGGGAACTGGGTCTTCCGGCGTGATGCTGATGTGTCTGTGGGTGCAATTGCTTCGGAGGAACATCTGACGCCCGACCAGACCAGAATTTTGAATAAGGTTGTGCAGGAGGCTTTCAGGGACATGGGTGATGAGTTGGGGTGTACTAATTTGGTGGAGCATGAGATAAAAACTTCTTGTCGTCCCATCAAACAGAGGTATTATCCGGTTAGTCCGGTGATGCAGGGTCATATTGATGCTGAGTTGGATAAATTGCTCGAGCAAGGTATTGTCGAGCCCTCGACCAGCCCCTGGTCATCTCCCATTCTTCTCGTGAAAAAGAAGGATGGCTCGTACCGGTTCTGCGTCGATTACCGGAAACTAAACGCGGTTACGGAAAAAGATGCGTATCCCCTCCCCTATATAAATGCCACTTTGGATCGACTTCGCAATGCCAAGTTCCTATCGTCAATGGACATCAAGTCGGCATATTTTCAGGTGCCCCTGGAGGAATCTTCTCGCCCTCTGACTGCCTTTACAGTTCCCAATAGAGGTCTGTTCCACTTCCTTCGCTTGCCTATGGGATTATCTAATAGTCCAGCCACCTTCCAGCGTTTGGTTGACAGAGTCCTTGGTCCCGATCTGGAGCCTTATGTATTCGTCTATTTGGACGACATCATTATCATCACGGATACCTTTGAGAAGCATGTTGAGGTATTGAAGGAGGTCTTCAAGCGCCTGAAGGCTGCCAATTTAACGGTTTCTAAGAAAAAGTGTCATTTCTGCCGACCGGAACTTTTGTATTTGGGATATGTGGTGGATTCTACAGGGTTAAGAATGGATCCAGCTAAGGTCCAAGCCATCTTGAACATACCGGTGCCCACAAGTGTCTCGGAGGTTCGACGTCTGCTGGGACTAGCTTCATGGTACCGACGATTCGTACCAAATTTTGCGGATCTTATTGCTCCTCTGACGGAGTTATTACAAAAGGGTAGACCTTTCAAGTGGAGTGTCCAATGTGATGAGGCTCTGAATAACTTGAAGGAGCGGTTGATTGGTCCCCCTGTGTTGTCTTGTCCTGATTTCTCGAAGCCATTCACTATACAGTGTGATGCTTCAGGTTATGGAATAGGTGCAGTCCTTACTCAACAACAAGAGGATGGAGAAAAGGTGATATGTTATCTTTCTAGGTCTTTTACTCGGTTAGAGCGCAACTATACCACCACGGAACGTGAATGTCTTGCCGTTCTATGGGCGATTGAAAAGCTGCGGCCGTATATTGAAGGCACCCATTTCACAGTGATCACCGATCATGCATCTTTGCTCTGGCTGGACCGATTGGAGTCACCTTCTGGTCGACTAGCCCGTTGGGCGATCCGGCTCCAACAATATGATTATACCATTATTCATCGAAAAGGTAAATATAACATCGTACCTGACGTTTTGTCTAGGTCGGTACCCGTACTCGATACCGTCGACACCGCCTTGGGTTGTTCCTCGGACCCGTGGTACAGGAAGCTTTTGGACGGGATAGTCAAGACCCCGCACCGTTTCCCTTCATGGCAGTTGATCCAGGGTAAACTCTTCAAAAATGTCACTCCCCGCATTCCCGAATTGGCATCTCCTGCTGACTACTGGAGAGAAGTTGTTCCGCGACCTGATCGGAGGGCCTTAATTGGAAAGGTTCGAATTCGAATCACTTTTGAATGTTGGCGTGTATAAGACCTATCATAAGTTGGCCGAGCGCTATTATTGGCCCAAAATGCGATCCGACGTAGCCTCGTTTATTCGTCGATGTATCACTTGTCATGCCATCAAACCGGAGCAGCGAAAACCTCCTGGTTTCATGCTCTCTAAACAGGTAGCAATCCATCGACCATTCGAACTTATGTCTGCCGATCTGGTTGGACCTTTGCCTCGAACTCGCTCAGGTAACCAATATATTTTTGTCATCGCTGATTGTTTCAGTGAGTTCCCTCTACTGTTCCCGTTACGTTTCGCTACCGCATCGGCGATGTGAAGATATTGGATACCCATGTTTTTCCTATCTTTGGGTGTCCAAATTCCAGCATTTTGGATAATGGCGTGCAGTTTCGTTCCAAGGAAGTTACTAATTTTCTAAAGTCTTATAATGTTAACATTCAGTATACGGCCTTATATCATCCTCAAGCGAATCCGGTCGAGAGAATTAATAGGGTTATTAAAACTATGTTGAGGTCATATCTTTCAGAAGATCAGAGAGGTTGGGATAGACAGTTGAGCCAGGTTGGTTTGGCCATTCGCTCCTCAAAGCATGAAGTAACCGGTCATTCCCCAAATATGATTGTCTTCGGAAGAGAAATTTCATTAAAGGGTGAAAACGCCTGCCCTGATCGGATTCAGTTCGACAGATCAGCCTTGACTAAGGAGCGCGAACAAGCCTTCGCGAGGCTGTACGCGGATGTCCAGAGAAAGTTGTCGCGAGCGTACGAAACCAATAGCCGCACATACAATCTTCGACGACGGGATGTTCAGTATACGGTTAACCAATTGGTGTGGAGGAGGAATCAGGTGTTGTCCGATGCGGCGAAGTATTTTTCAGCTAAGTTGGCACCGAAGTATGTTGGGCCTTTCTTGGTCTCGAAGCGAGTCTCCCCTTGGACCTATGAATTGCAGGGTGAGGATGGTAAATACCAGGGTGTTTGGCATGTTAAGGATTTGAAATCTCACCCACCGGACTAACAAGCAACTGGACACCTGTCAGACTAGTCTCGTCTCGGACTCGGGGCAGAGGATAGCTGTCCCTTGCTTATGCATAAATTGACGAGGGTGGTCACTACCCCTATCCAGTGGCGGGAATTCCCCTCATCATCTATGGTACATTCCAGGCCACGGCAGTACCATCGCTGTTGTATTTTCCTTCACTTGCCCTCAGGTAGATCGTTTGTCGGGGTAGGGAGATTTTTAGATTGAGTGTGACCTTGAGCCTTTGTGTTTTCGATTTTGACGTTTCGGTTCCGATTTTGACGTTCCTTGATATTTTCCTTTATCGATATAGATTTTGATGTGGATTTGGTCTACCTTCGCTGCTGGCGGATTCGCAACGTTCTATGTTGTCTGAGGTGACTTTTCCTTCTGATTTTGATTGCTGATAATTCGACGTTCCTTGATATTTCCGTTTATCGATTTTGATGCGTATTTGGTCTACCTTCGCTACTGGCGGATTCGCAACGTATCTATGTTGTTTGAGGTGACCTATCCCAATTTTGATTGCTAATTTCTTTACCGGATTATGACGTGTCTTGGTTAACACTTACCTTCCCGATTTTGGGTACATCGTTTTTTTTTCTTTTTGGATTGTCCGTTTTGGGTTTGCCTTCGCTTCGGCGGATTTGCGACGTGTGTTGCCTGAGGCGACCCTTCTTACCGATTTTGAAACGATAACTGCCGTAAGACTCCCGACGAGTTATGACTCTCAGCGGGTCGTGCATTGAGCCGTTGCTCTTTGCCCACGAGGACCCCTGATTTAAAGCTAACTTCCCGATTTTGACTAAAGATTATTTTTTTTTTGTATTACCGTAGGACTCCCGACGAGTCAAGACTTGCGGTTGGTCGTGCACTGAGCCGTTGCTCTTTGCCCACGAGGACCACCGTGCTGCCTATTTTGACTATCTTTCCCGATTTTGTCGTTTTCCCGATTGTGACACCCGATTGTGACATCACTTCCTAAGGTTGTGGTGGGAGTCGTTGAGGTTGCGACTTTGAGAATAAATGAAGTCCTCCAGGTCCAGCGCCTTTTCCGTGGTCTTCGACTCGGGCTGCGGAGAAGTTCTCTTTTTAGTTCTTGAAAAAAAAGTATTACATAAAAATTTCGGCCCTTTCTTAGTTTTCTTTTTAGTTGAGTCGGTACTTTTCCTGTTTTAGCTGGACCTGTCGGTATCTGGTCACCTTCAGTGGTCAGATATCTTTCACTTTTTCATGACGGTATCTGGTCACCTTCAGTGGTCAGATATCTTTCACTTTTTCATCTCGTTTAATGTGATGGTTGGAGGCTCTTCAATGTCTGGATACCTTCGGCGGGGGATGCTGTGTTTTTTTTTTTTTATCGTAAGGGGAGAGTTGTAACGGTTTCAAATACCATCAATAAATACGGTACGAATTGAATTTGCAGGTTATGTCGATGTGGGGCGATCGGCCTACTGTTATTTTACAGCTACCGGTCAAGTGGGGTTAGATCTTGACGTTTTAGTTTAGTTTTCCGTGCTCACAGAATTTTGAAGGTTAGACAGCGTCAGATGAGTTTTCTATGTGATTAGCCATTTTGTAAGTTTGGAGGTATCCATCAGGAATTTCTGGAGTTTTCGATAATTAAAATCGTCCATTTGTGGGATTAATCTTCGGATATCTGTGTGATCACCTGCCGAACTGGTTTATTTGGATTCTATATTGGCGTATCTCCTTAAGGAGGATTGATCGAGAGTTTTCTTCGCTGTGGCACGTGTAGTTTTTCTTCATAAAGGTATGTTCGTCGTACGTTGTTCGGCAAATTCCTTATTGTGTGTTATTTGCTCTCCTAGCTATTGCCGTGAAATTCGTTGATTGGAAGCATTAGTTGAGAGCATCCTACGTTGATTGTGATAGAACCGAGGTTCTGGTTGTCTAATTGCATATTCGAGCTTGGAAAGATTTGGTGGATTCACGTTAGATTTGAATAGTTCCCCCCGAAGAACTGGGTATGTATAAAACCATCTTTTGTGATACAATGTTTGTCACTCATTCTTCCTTATATGGTGAGGATTAAGTTCTTACGTTCTTTCGTATCGACAGGGTCCTAGTGTAGGGAGACATCTCCTAGTGTAGGGAGGCATTCATTCATTCATTCATTGCTGAATCCCGTTACCGGGAATAAATCTACAAAAAGAAGAAGAAGAAGAAGAAGAAAAAAAAAAAAAATTCGAACAGACTGTAACGGGTTTGGTCGGGAAAAAGGGTTTAATCTCGAGCGCCAGCTATTCTTTCAATAGGGAGAAATAGCAAACCCACCCAGGTACCTACTAGTCGGAGACAGAGTTCGGGTTTATCTAAGGTGGTAGCGATAACAAGTGCTTTAAAACCGAATTTATTACAACAATCTAACTTACAGTGAACCGTACAGTTATTTCCAAGTCAAGAAATATATTCAGCTGATGACCAATTTCAAAATTAAGGAAAACAGAAATGTAATAACTTGTCACGGTGATCAGAAAGTGAAGTCAATGAATCAAAGAATATTCAAATCAACTATATTCAGTCAAACTATCAGGTATTAAAGAAAGCAAACAATTAATAGCAGTTACTTTGATTCCTTCCGAGACAATGACGGATGTACGGGGTTTATACAAAATTTACAGCAACCAGGTGTCTCAGAAAGATCCAAGTCTCTGTAATCGGTTAATTTAGCAATGGGTTTGATCCCGAGCACTTCCAGTGATTTTCAGTGTACAGGCCAATCAGAATTTGAAACTATTTAATAAACGGGACGGGGCTGATGCAGGTGAAACACCATGCAACAATTTACAGGATAACGGGGTAGTTTATCGTGGTCTCTCCGTGGCAACCTTGGGTGTACACGCCAAGCATTACCAGCAGAAAAACTTCGAGACTTCTGCCGATTGGTTTCTGTCACCAGATAACCAGGCGAGAGAAGTCTGCGGTAAACGGGAGATCTACACGGAACACAACAGGGGTAGTAGGTATAAGTTACTGCGGTCTTTCTGTGGCAACCTTGGGTGTCACACGCCAAGCATTACCAGTAGAAAAACTTCGAGACTTCTGCCGATTGGTTTCCGTCACCAGATAGCCAGGCGACAGAAGTCTGCGTTAAACAGGAGGATTAACAACAAGGATTAACACAATTTAACAAATAAAAGAATGCAACTTTGAATCACGAAGTATGCGTTATCAAGAAGAGACTTACAGTTTGTTCCGGTACGGTCACACCACCACTTAGCAAAAAAAAATAAAGAAAAGCAAAGGAAAACTTTAATAGGAAGACAGACTTAATTAAAGCGGAAATGAATTAAAGAATCACGAAGAAATCAAAAAAAGAATCACTACCGAATCAAGACTGAAAACAGAATCGCAGGATGACTACCGAATGAATAATCATGAATTAATTCTCGTCTGGTGGTGCGGTCCTATTTATTAACTCTCCAACATGTGGACGGTCACGTGATCAAAATTGCACTCCAAATTCGGAATTCTCGAATATTCTCCCCAGAAGAAATATTCTCGGTGGCGGTTATCTCTTTATCGGTAAAAGAAACTGTCGTTATCTGCAATCCACGTTTTATACTGAATTCGGTGTGTTTTTGTGGACGGAAAAACAACGCCGAATGCAGAAAGACACTTTTTCTTTATTTTGGATTCTTACGGCGGATTATTGATGGAAATTTCAATTATACGGAATTTGAATTTAATAATCAGAATTCTGAAAAATATTTCCAAAATGAAACGGAATAACTATATTGAAACTGAAATCTCCATCAGACGGTGTTGCATTGTTTCAACTGGAAAATTCAGGGAAACGGATATTTAAAACGAGGCTTGATTTTTATTAAAAACAATCAAGTATCGTTACATCCCCCTCCCCTGGGAAAAATTGAAGTTGCGTTGAAGACACAAGTTCAATTTAATAAGGGGTAACTGGCCCATCAAAAAAAAAAGAAAAATTAATCGGAAATTCAAGTCGGTTAAGTGCTCGTTATCTCACCCTTACAGAGTTCTCATCCTAATCTAAACAGTACAATAGAAGTGATATCCGGATCTGCTCACAGACGTAGTTCAGTAATCGTCCGGTAGGCGCTCCTTCCATGTATAGTGGTTCTCTCCGATCCATGATCCATGATCCATACTCTGCGCTCTGCGTTACGCTCCGTGACCGGTGTCGTCCCTAGCTATGGACCGAAGTGCGTGTGATCTTTGATCCGATTGTTGGTAGACGTTTGACATAACCTTTTTCGTGGCACTCTATGACTGTCGTTGGTTCTGTGGTATCTGTCAGAAACATAACAGAAATATAATTTCCGAATTTCGTCTTAAATTTTGGAGATAGTGAGGCCTTACAAATGTTTTAGTGTGACTTTCGGACTAATATCAAGTTATTTCCGTATAATTCCCCATTTTAAAAAACTATAGCAGAATATTCCGTATCCAGGAATACCTTGTCAATTTTGGGCATAATAAGGATAAGATGGATCATAATTCGACTAAAATAGAGGTTTTCATTTAAACAAATTTTTTTCGATGAAAGTACGAAACGAAAGAATTTTTTGGTGGATATGCTGTTTAAAATACATTATGACTTCGACAACAATTCCTGAATGTTGGACCATTCTATCGTTGAAGCATACTGAAAGCTGGAAATCTTGGAAAATTCAATGTCATGTCACCAGAGTCACATGTTACTCGATGGGGAATCCATGCCGTTTTTTAAGAAACCAAGTTTTTAGCTCTTATAATATGAGAATATTTCATTTTAATTATTGATTTATTTATTTATTTATTTATTTATTTATTCATTATTATATACTCAAAATTTTTCGGTTTCTCGGTTAAGACATTGAAAATGAAATTCATGAAGTAGATAGTAGTGCTCCGTATAATTAGGGTGAAAATAAAAAATAACGATTCTGTACTTATATATAGGAACCTACATGGATTTCTGCATATACATCAGAGTCGTTAAATCTATTCAGGGACATTCTTTCTATAGTTTTTATTTCCTCAGAAAAAACGTGTATACCATCTACAACGTGAATGTAAATGATGAAAAAGAATTCTCTAGAAATTATTAATTTTGAAATATTGTTTGGAGCAGCGAGATTTGAAACAAACTTGAGAATTGAAATACTAATGCGCTTCAATACTTGCTTATCCAGATAGTTATTATCTGTATCGATAACTTATACTTTTCAATTGTTGATATTTTATCATTTCATAATATCAGAAACGTTTGAAAAAATGAACAGTAATATATAATAGTATATTCTTTCTGTAAGAAAAATACTCTGGACAATTATCATTTAAATTCGCATATGTTTCATAAACTCATAATTATATTAAACACTCTATAATTTTAGGTATTTTTAGTGTTAGGCTCAAGTATCACAAAATAACAAAATATTTTATATGTTCTTTTTAGGTATCATAAATAATTAATTGAACACAATAAGTAAAATATCGCAGGAATTTGGACAGGTTGAAAAACAATCTCTTATGAATTCGCCAACGTTTCGGAACTATTTTGTTCCTTTCTCAAGGCTCATCATACAACTAATAAAAGTAACACTTTAAAATTGGTCATAGGAAGATAAGGATAAATCAACAAACAGTCCGACGTGTGTCAGTTAAATTGAACGAATGTAATACGTTGATTCCATAGAAATTTTAAGTCACAGCAATCTAATATCGAATCAGACGACGGAACGGGCAATTGGTTGGTGGGGTGCTAGGGAGGGATGGTAGAGGGGCTATATAACAGCGGAGTAGATGTACAAAGTATTCAGTTGTGAATGTGCTTCGTGCTGCAAATATTGTGTTGTGGTTTACATTTTTTAACTTTGATACTATCGAATTTTATCGTTTCATACTTAAATATTTTTTTCATTGTGGAAGACGAGATGGACAGAAAGAAGATCTTGAGAATGGGATTGGAAAAATTGAAGTCTAAACAAATTGACTTGAGGAGAACAGTTCAAATCAGGAATTTTCTGAAGTCACATGTAGGAGAACGAAAAAGAGGAAAAGTTCCGCAGAAAAAATCCGACACTCACGCTGCAAGAAGAGAAGGTTATCAAGATGAACATAGCCAAAAAGTCTTGAAGAAAATAAATTCCGATGTTGGAGAAAAAAAGCAGTATGTGTCGAACGGAAATCTGAGAAAACGCTTGACGAGGTCTTTCATTCTGAAGGAGATTTTGAATATGACATCTATTAGAAGAAAAGAAGATCCTAATATCAAACTTTTCAATGTGAATGACTACATTGAGATTTTTAGGAAGAAGGAAAACCTGTAAAATGAAAACTTTTGTAGGATTTGTAACTCCAGCCCACGCTCTATATTCAAAATGAAATATTAACTTCGAAAAAAATTGAAAATTGTTAGATGTAGAGAAAAGACAACAGTACTGTTTTAAGTACTATGCGTAAAAGACTGAACGCTCCTTGACCTGCGATCAAGAAATAGAAAATTCATAATATTGGAGTGCAAGTCTGATATCTGAATTTACAGCATATTCTTAATGAAACATTAATTTTGAAAACAAATAAAAATTGATAGGGGATCATAAAAGTTAACAGTTAGTACTGTTTCAAGTACTATGCAAAAACAATCCACTGAACGCTTCTTGACCTGCAATCAAGCAATAGGTTATGTATGAATTCAGAGTGCAAGTCTGATATAATGAATCATTTATGATATAGAGTGTATTCTAAATGAAACATTAGGTTTGAAAAAAAAATTAAAAATTGTAAGGTGTACTCAAAAGACAACGTTAGGTCCCGTTCCAAGTACGGTATAAAAAAAATTTAAACTTCAAAATATGACTAGATATACTAATTATCAGCAAAAATTAAGTAGGAGGATATCAAATAAGTGAGCCTTCGAATAAGGGCGATAAATAAACGAAATCAACTCAGATATATGAAAACCAACAACTGTTGATTTGTTTGTCCACTTTTATATCAATGTGTATTATGTTCCTGAATTAATTTCGTTTGTTTTGAGTTATTTCATCCTTTCATTTATTGAGACATTGGTTCACTATAACCAGGATAATTTCCAATCCTGCTTTTTTTTGTCATTCAAGAACATTGTTCTAGGGATTCATCTACTATTTATATCCTACAGATAATTGGAAAAATTTGCTCTTTTCAGTTTCACTAGTTATAATGGCGTCATAGATCTGACGCTACGCTACGCACCGTAATTTTTTATATTGTTTTCTCATTATTCATATTTTGAAGTTTTAATTTTTTTTATACCGTACTTGGAACGGGACCTAACGTTGTCTTTTGAGTACACCTAACAATTTTTAATTTTTTTTCAAACCTAATGTTTCATTTAGAATACACTCTATATCATAAATGATTCATTATATCAGACTTGCACTCTGAATTCATACAAAACCTATTGCTTGATTGCAGGTCAAGAAGCGTTCAGTGGATTTTTTTTTGCATAGTACTTGAAACAGTTCTAACTGTTAACTTTTATGATCCCCTATCATTTTTTATTTGTTTTCAAAATTAATGTTTCATTAAGAATATGCTGTAAATTCAAATATCAGACTTGCACTCCAATATTATGAATTTTCTATTTCTTGATCGCAGGTCAAGGAGCGTTCAGTCTTTTACGCATAGTACTTAAAACAGTACTGTTGTCTTCTCTACATCTAACAATTTTCAATTTTTTTCGAAGTTAATATTTCATTTTGAATATAGAGCGCGGGCTGGAGTTACAAATCCTACAAAAGTTTTCATTTTATAGGTTTCTCCTTCTTCCTAAAAATCTCAATGTAGTCATTCACTTTGAAAAGTTTGATATTAGGATCTTCTTTTCTTCTAATAGATGTCATATTCAGAATCTCCTTCAGAATGAAAGACCTCGTCAAGCGTTTTCTCAGATTTCCGTTCGACACATACTGCTTTTTTTCTCCAACATCGGAATTTATTTTCTTCACGAGTTTTTGGCTATGTTCATCTTGATAACCTTCTCTTCTTGCAGCGTGAGTGTCGGATTTTTTCTGCGGAACTTTTCCTCTTTTTCGTTCTCCTACATGTGACTTCAGAAAATTCCTGATTTGAACTGTTCTCCTCAAGTCAATATGTTTAGACTTCAATTTTTCCAATCCCATTCTCAAGATCTTCTTTCTGTCCATCTCGTCTTCCACAATGAAAAAAATATTTAAGTATGAAACGATAAAATTCGATATTATCAAAGTTAAAAAATGTAAACCACAACACAATATTTGCAGCACGAAGCACATTCAAAACGGAATACTTTGTACATCTACTCCGCTGTTATATAGCCCCTCTACCATCCCTCCCTAACACCCCACCACCCAATTGCCCGTTCCGTCGTCTGATTCGATATTAGATTGCTGTGACTTAAAATTTCTATGGAATCAACGTATTACATTCGTTCAATTTAACTGTCACACGTCGAACTGTTTGTTGATTTATCCTTAACTTCCTATGACCAATTTTAAAGTGTTACTTTTATTAGTTGTATGATGAGCCTTCAGAAAGGAACAAAATAGTTCCGAAACGTTGGCGAATTCATAAGAGATTGTTTTTCAACCTGTCCAAATTCCTGCGATATTTTACTTATTGTGTTCAATTCATTATTTATGATACCTAAAAAGAACATATAAAATATTTTGTTATTTTGTGATACTTGAGCCTAACACTAAAAATACCTAAAATTATAGAGTGTTTTATATAATTATGAGTTTATGAAACATAACAACAACAAAATCGTAACGGATTTCGGCGGTGAGGACGTATGTTGTTTCGCTCCGAGATAATTCGACCTTTCGAAAGACGTTAACAGTGAAAACTTATAGTAAAAATCCCCCCAGTTGAAAGGATCATTTTTTGTTCTTTGTCTAGTTCCTCGTGTAAAACAGCACTATGTCGAAAAATTGCAAAATTTGTAATAAGCCGGTAGGTCGCAAGAATCCCGGCCTCGAGTGTCATGGTTTTTGTAAGCGATCTTATCACCAGTCTTGTTTATTGATGACACATGAAGTATTTATTGCATTGCGGTCTGAAGGAATCACCTGGGCATGTTCGGATTGTCGCACATTGGATTCCCCGAGAAGGTTTACCGCGGGTCCTAGGGTGGCAACGACTTCGGCGATCCACGCACCGGAGGATGAGGTGGATCTAGTAGCGGCGATCGGAGCAATGAGGGCTGATCTTCAAAGCATACGGTCACAACAAACAGAGCTACTAACGTCTGTTAATTTTTGTTCGAACAAAATAACGGATTTTGAAGCTCAACTCAAAGAAATGAGGAAGAGCATCTCTAAGATCGATGATGTCGTCGCAGAGAACAAGAGGTTGAGGGCTGAGCTGGATCAGGTGAATAGAAGGCTCACTGATATGGAACAGATGTCTCGTATCAATAACTTGGAAATTGTTGGGGTCCCAGAAAAATGTCGACTGCTTAACATAACGAGAGGGAAAATGGAAGATGGTTCGTTCAAACTCAAGGAAGGTGCAGAAATTGAAGCATTAAAGGAAGGAGACACATACAAGTATCTAGGCATAAAACAGGCAAGAAAAATCAATCAGACCCAGATGAAGAAAGAATTAGCGGAGGAGTTCACCCGAAGATTGAGGAGGATAATGAGAACTGGTCTTAACAGCAAGAATCTGATAAAAGCGATTAACACCTACGCTTGCTCAGCGCTGAGCTATTCATTTGGTGTTATCTCTTGGACGACCACCGATTTAGCAGCTTTACAGAGAAGAATAAGGACGATGCTGACTAAACACAATAAACATCACCCCAAAAGCTCAATAGAACGGACCGAGCTGCCACGACATCTTGGGGGTAGAGGAATTGTTGATTTGTCCAACCGTATGTCCCAGGAAATTGAAGGACTTCGAAAATATTTCTTGAGCAAGGCAGCTTCGTCAGAACTCCATCGAGTAGTTTGTGTTGCTGATAGTTCTACACCATTAAAGCTACAACAGGATCACTTGGAAACAGTCGAACACTCTGCAGAAAGTAAAATGCAGAAACTGATTGGCAAACCTTTGCATGGGAGGCACCAGAACGAGGTCAACAATGATTACTTCGACATATCTGCGTCGAACTACTATTTGACTTCCGGAAGGTTGTTTCCTGAAACAGAGGGCTTCATGCTCGCCATCCAGGATCAGGTGATTCCAACAAGAAATTACATGAAGTACATCGCCAAGGATGCCTCAGTGGCGAACGATAGCTGTCGTTATGGCTGTGAGACACATGAAACTATCCAGCACATCACCGGGGGATGTCAGAAGTTCGCGGCACGGAGTACAAAAATAGACATGATGCTGTTGCCAAGATTCTTCACCAAGAATTGGCACTAAAACACCAACTTCTAACTTCGAAAAAGGTTCCTTATTACAATTACCATCCGGATGCTGTGCTGGAAAACGACCATCACAAGCTCTACTGGGATCGCACGGTTCTCACAGACCGAAAAATAACCCACAATAGACCAGACCTCATATTGCTCAATAAGGATGAGGACAGAGCACTATTCATCGACGTGGCAATTCCAAATAATAACAATCTTCTAGATAGGCACACTGAAAAAATTTCAAAATACAGAGATCTCGAGGAACAGACCAGAAGACAGTGGAAGCTGAAAGATATCAAGACCATCCCTATTGTCATTTCATCTACAGGCCTGATACCGAAGAAACTACTAGAGAACTTGAGGAAACTTCAGTTGGACGAAAATATCTATAGAGTCATGCAGAAGGCGGTACTGCTCGGAACGGCGAGAACTGTACGCAAGTACATGGGGAATGCAGAGGAACACCGTCTGCGCCGACAGGAAGTGCGGGTGGAGCAGGAATCCAGCCTACAGCAGGGAGGCGAGGAGCGACCCGGACCCGACCACCACCACGAGCCCGACAACCTGGAAAGGGCTCCAACAGAGCTTAATCCTTTTGATATCTGAGATATCTGGGATAAGTGAATTTTCCTCTGGAGAGGAGTGTGAAAGCCGCAAGGCTAAAGTCATAATAATAAAGGTCTTTATTCAATTTCATGAATTAGAAATAATCAATCAAATACAATATGAGGTAAAAAGAAATTGAAAAGGCGAGATCCAGTACGCTTCATCCAGCGCACTGTTCGATCTACTCCCTCGATTCATTGCTTCCAATTGAGGCAAAAAAGTGTAACAACATATAGCTCATAACAATTTGTAACGGTTTCAAATACCATCAATAAATACGGTACGAATTGAATTTGCAGGTTATGTCGATGTGGGGCGATCGGCCTACTGTTATTTTACCGCTACCGGTCAAGTGGGGGTTAGATCTTGACGTTTTAGTTTAGTTTTCCGTGCTCACAGAATTTTGAAGGTTAGACAGCGTCAGATGAGTTTTCTATGTGATTAGCCATTTTGTAAGTTTGGAGGTATCCATCAGGAATTTCTGGAGTTTTCGATAATTAAAATCGTCCATTTGTGGGATTAATCTTCGGATATCTGTGTGATCTCCTGCCGAACTGGTTTATTTGGATTCTATATTGGCGTATCTCCTTAAGGAGGATTGATCGAGAGTTTTCTTCGCTGTGGCACGTGAAGTTTTTCTTCATAAAGGTATGTTCGTCGTACGTTGTTCGGCAAATTCCTTATTGTGTGTTATTTTCCCTCCATTACCAGCTATTGCCGTGAAATTCGTTGATTGGAAGCATTAGTTGAGAGCATCCTACGTTGATTGTGATAGAACCGAGGTTCTGGTTGTCTAATTGCATATTCGAGCTTGGAAAGATTTGGTGGATTCACGTTAGATTTGAATAGTTCCCCCCGAAGAACTGGGTATGTATAAAACCATCTTTTGTGATACAATGTTTGTCACTCATTCTTCCTTATATGGTGAGGATTAAGTTCTTACGTTCTTTCGTATCGACAGGGTCCTAGTGTAGGGAGACATCTCCTAGTGTAGGGAGGCATATCCTAGTGTAGGGAGACATATACTAGTGTAGGGAGACATATCGTAGTATAAAGAGGAAGTCCCTGAAATCATCGTGTAGGGAAGAAGTCCTATAAATCCTAGTATAGTCACAGTCCGAGTCGAGCCTTCTAGAACTACTCGTGAAATCCAGTCCAAGTGGAGCTGTTACAACAGAAACCTTGTAGAATTTCATAACGAAGAGACCATCTTCCCCATTCAGGAGCGGAGAGAGCACTCTCAGGACACGCAAGTGTATTATAGAAGTTGCATATCGTATTATATTGTTGCTTTCCTTAACGACAACGGTTTATATTGTAAAACCTTAATGTATTGCTATTATTATCACATTCTATTGCTTGTGGAGTGAGATATAGATTAATTTAGTTAGAGCATGTCACTCTGGTGACGTTGATAATTCTGTGCAGTTAAATTGAACGTTAATTAGTGTTACTCGTACATTTGGGAGTTCTGAAGAACTTCGCGCTGCGCCTGAGCTCAAGCGACGCGATTTCGGTTGATTATCAGTAAAAATTAAGTAGGAGGATATCAAATAAGTTAGCCTTCGAATAAGGGCGATAAATAAACGAAATCAACTCAGATATATGAAAACCAACAACTGTTGATTTGTTTGTCCACTTTTATATCAATGTGTATTATGTTCCTGAATTAATTTCGTTTGTTTTGAGTTATTTCATCCTCTCATTCATTGAGACACTATAACCAGGATAATTTCCAATCCTGCTTTTTTTGTCATTCAAGAACATTGTTTTAGGGATTCATCTACTATTTATATCCTACAGATAATTGGAAAAATTTGCTCTTTCCAGTTTCACTAGTTATAATGGCGTCATAGATCTAACGCTACGCTACGCACCGTAATTTTTTATATTGTTTTCTCATTCTTCCATATGCCAGCTTCAGTGTATTATGTTCCTGAATTAATTTCGTTTGTTTTGAGTTATTTCATCCTCTCATTTATTGAGACATTGGTTCACTATAACCAGGATAATTTCCAATCCTGCTTTTTTTTGTCATTCAAGAACATTGTTTTAGGGATTCATCTACTATTTATAATAATAATAATAATAATAATAATAATAATACAGAGATCTCGTGGAACAAACCAGAAGACAGTGGAAGCTGAAAGATATAAAGACCATCCCTATTGTCATTTCATCTACAGGCCTGATACCGAAGAAATTCGAGGGGTGAACCGGTCGTGAATTGTGGTGTACAAATTGCAGGAATTGTCATGAATTGAATTGAATGGCCAAGAATTGTTGAGAATTGTCATGAATTGCCAGGAATTGTGGTGAATTGTCAAGAATTGTTGTGAATCGCCAAGAATTGTGTGAATTGTCAGGAATTGTTGAGAATTGTCGTGAATTGTGGAGAATGGGCTATTTTTCTAAATTTCAAAATCTAAGAATTTTTATAACTCAAATACATATGAAATTTATTTTTTTAGAATTTTAACACATTGCATTCGGTCGGAAATTGTGATTTCAGAAGAGCTCTCTTATAGAACATGGATGTGTTCTAAGGTATAGAATTCAGAATTTTTTTTTTTGTAATATGTGGATATTTCGGTGGATATGGAATTCTATATTTTCTTGATCGGTTTCACTGGTGTCGAATTGACAAAAATTACTAGACTGTAGTAAGGGCATTCTACGTTACACGCTTTTACACAATCGAATGTTTATTAAGTTTCGAAGGGTGTATATCTGAATTTTGAAGCGAATCTCTTACGTGTTGGATAACTAATGGAAATGGGTTTCCATAAATAATTTGAATTCGATTTTGGAGTTTTAGGAAACTTGCCCATCGTCGTAAAATATAAAGAATTGTTCTGAACTATTAATTTCCGTGAATTGTTCGAAAATTCTCATGAATTGTCTGGAATTGTTATGAATTGCAATGCATTTTCTAATTGTTGGGCGATTCGCTGTCTTGCAATTCACAGGTGTCCAACCTGTCCAACTATTAGGAAGCAGAAAGGGAGGTTTGCACATGTATATGGACATGTATATAGTCATATTCATGTACCCAGCGAGCACAAAAACATCTCAGAGATGTTAAAAGTAAGAGTAAGAAATTTGCTCTTTCCAGTTTCACTAGTTATAATGGCGTCATAGATCTAACGCTACGCTACGCACCGTAATTTTTTATATTGTTTTCTCATTTTTCCATATGCCAGCTTCAGTGTATTATGTTCCTGAATTAATTTCGTTTGTTTTGAGTTATTTCATCCTCTCATTTATTGAGACATTGGTTCACTATAACCAGGATAATTTCCAATCCTGCTTTTTTTTGTCATTCAAGAACATTGTTTTAGGGATTCATCTACTATTTATAATAATAATAATAATAATACAGAGATCTCGTGGAACAAACCAGAAGACAGTGGAAGCTGAAAGATATAAAGACCATCCCTATTGTCATTTCATCTACAGGCCTGATACCGAAGAAATTCGAGGGGTGAACCGGTCGTGAATTGTGGTGTACAAATTGCAGGAATTGTCATGAATTGAATTGAATGGCCAAGAATTGTTGGGAATTGTCATGAATTGCCAGGAATTGTGGTGAATTGTCAAGAATTGTTGTGAATCGCCAAGAATTGTGTGAATTGTCAGGAATTGTTGAGAATTGTCGTGAATTGTGGAGAATGGGCTATTTTTCTAAATTTCAAAATCTAAGAATTTTTATAACTCAAATACATATGAAATTTATTTTTTTAGAATTTTAACACATTGCATTCGGTCGGAAATTGTGATTTCAGAAGAGCTCTCTTATAGAACATGGATGTGTTCTAAGGTATAGAATTCAGAATTTTTTTTTTGTAATATGTGGATATTTCGGTGGATATGGAATTCTATATTTTCTTGATCGGTTTCACTGGTGTCGAATTGACAAAAATTACTAGACTGTAGTAAGGGCATTCTACGTTACACGCTTTTACACAATCGAATGTTTATTAAGTTTCGAAGGGTGTATATCTGAATTTTGAAGCGAATCTCTTACGTGTTGGATAACTAATGGAAATGGGTTTCCATAAATAATTTGAATTCGATTTTGGAGTTTTAGGAAACTTGCCCATCGTCGTAAAATATAAAGAATTGTTCTGAACTATTAATTTCCGTGAATTGTTCGAAAATTCTCATGAATTGTCTGGAATTGTTATGAATTGCAATGCATTTTCTAATTGTTGGGCGATTCGCTGTCTTGCAATTCACAGGTGTCCAACCTGTCCAACTATTAGGAAGCAGAAAGGGAGGTTTGCACATGTATATGGACATGTATATAGTCATATTCATGTACCCAGCGAGCACAAAAACATCTCAGAGATGTTAAAAGTAAGAGTAAGAAATTTGCTCTTTCCAGTTTCACTAGTTATAATGGCGTCATAGATCTAACGCTACGCTACGCACCGTAATTTTTTATATTGTTTTCTCATTTTTCCATATGCCAGCTTCAGTGTATTATGTTCCTGAATTAATTTCGTTTGTTTTGAGTTATTTCATCCTCTCATTTATTGAGACATTGGTTCACTATAACCAGGATAATTTCCAATCCTGCTTTTTTTTGTCATTCAAGAACATTGTTTTAGGGATTCATCTACTATTTATAATAATAATAATAATAATAATAATAATAATACAGAGATCTCGTGGAACAAACCAGAAGACAGTGGAAGCTGAAAGATATAAAGACCATCCCTATTGTCATTTCATCTACAGGCCTGATACCGAAGAAATTCGAGGGGTGAACCGGTCGTGAATTGTGGTGTACAAATTGCAGGAATTGTCATGAATTGAATTGAATGGCCAAGAATTGTTGAGAATTGTCATGAATTGCCAGGAATTGTGGTGAATTGTCAAGAATTGTTGTGAATCGCCAAGAATTGTGTGAATTGTCAGGAATTGTTGAGAATTGTCGTGAATTGTGGAGAATGGGCTATTTTTCTAAATTTCAAAATCTAAGAATTTTTATAACTCAAATACATATGAAATTTATTTTTTTAGAATTTTAACACATTGCATTCGGTCGGAAATTGTGATTTCAGAAGAGCTCTCTTATAGAACATGGATGTGTTCTAAGGTATAGAATTCAGAATTTTTTTTTTTGTAATATGTGGATATTTCGGTGGATATGGAATTCTATATTTTCTTGATCGGTTTCACTGGTGTCGAATTGACAAAAATTACTAGACTGTAGTAAGGGCATTCTACGTTACACGCTTTTACACAATCGAATGTTTATTAAGTTTCGAAGGGTGTATATCTGAATTTTTAAGCGAATCTCTTACGTGTTGGATAACTAATGGAAATGGGTTTCCATAAATAATTTGAATTCGATTTTGGAGTTTTAGGAAACTTGCCCATCGTCGTAAAATATAAAGAATTGTTCTGAACTATTAATTTCCGTGAATTGTTCGAAAATTCTCATGAATTGTCTGGAATTGTTATGAATTGCAATGCATTTTCTAATTGTTGGGCGATTCGCTGTCTTGCAATTCACAGGTGTCCAACCTGTCCAACTATTAGGAAGCAGAAAGGGAGGTTTGCACATGTATATGGACATGTATATAGTCATATTCATGTACCCAGCGAGCACAAAAACATCTCAGAGATGTTAAAAGTAAGAGATTTCGAGACATTGAACATCCACTGCGATGTTCTGTTTATACATGAATAGAACTTTTATAGAACAGCCAATGTCCGCCGCAGGCGGCTATTATATGGATATCCCTGGGATGTCACAAAAAGAACTACTCAGAAGTTTTTTTGATAGCCTTTTCATGTACACAATAGAACATTTCTAAAGCGCTTTGCGCACACGAAATCGCTGTTTGTAAGACTTCATATGAAATTCTTTTGTGAGGCCTTTTTTTCTTTGATTTGAATGTTTGAGGATACCACATTCTATTTTAAATGAACTACAAAGTTTTTAAATGAAATACAGAATACTATATAAGAATAAAAATATTTTAATGATACTCCAACAGGTACAAAAGGAAAAGAAATCACATTTCACATAAAAAATTGAACAACAAAAAACAATTGATTAATATTATACTACAGAAAAGGAGAATAAACAAAAAAATATATCACATTCAATAAAACAAACATAAATAACCAAAAAGAAATATCACATTTAACATAAAAAAACAGAAATAATAGAAAACAAACTGATTATAATATTAGATGTACCGAAAGGGAAAATGAAAAAAAATTCATGAAAAATTTATTTTCCCTTCATTTTATCGTCCCTCCTCCTCTGGCTAATATGCCTAAACCAATCTTTGGCATAAAGTTCGAATACTTTCCTAGTGATTTGGAATTTTTTATGGATCACATCTACAAAATAAAAACAACTCAAACAATTAATTCACAAAATATATGAAGGTTAAGATGATTTTTTCCAATTAAAATAACAGAGAAAATAGCTGCATGAAAGGATCTGGAAGATTTGAGTTGTATATAGCTCCTGAACAGGTTGATTTGCGAAACGATTTTATTTATTTAATTATTTGTACTGGTATTTAAAGATGGAACAATTTAAAGGAGTTTTCAAAAACAAGAACTTTTCTGGGACAATTTGAATTATTTTGTGATTCACAAGTGATGAATGATTATTATCATCGTCGGAAGAGTAATCTTACAATCTTGCAAAATATATCAACGGCAGAGATAGATTATCGAAATATGTTGAAATCCTCGATGATATGGCTTTAAACTTTATAAAGTTATTTCTTGAATAATTATAATAACCTTCCATAAACCATTCGATTATTCCAACCAAAATACAATGATCCTATACCTAGTCCCAAATACACAAATAATATTAACCACGCAGCGTGGATTCTTTTGAGGTTATATGTATGTTTCTGGACATTATACTATACATTTAATTCATGTAATACTTACTTATTAATTGTATTTGGTTACTATGAAGAGATCGATCCTAAATTCACAATCAAAACCAACACAGAAGTAGTTAATATTATACAAATCACCAATCAACTTTCAACTCCGAACAGTCCACAGTCCAAACTACGAAGAAAGTGGAAATGGCGGCAAAATGAAATAGGTCAATTGTATATTGTTTATTTGGAATCATTGAACTTTCTTTAGTTCAATGTTTGGAATAAACCTCCCAAGGCAAACTATGCGACGGCAAGAGAAGATATCCATGTTACGGCTAAAGATAGGTGTGAGCATAAACTTAAGATTAGCCGGCTAAACTTAGGTTTATATTCGAGGATCGGCTAAAGTTCGATAAAATATTCATCTGCGTCAGGTCTTTTCATCTTTAGCCGGCTAATGTGCACATTACCCAAAACGGAACGGCTAAAAATGTATTCGATGGACACGCGGAGAGGTGATGTCCATATGAATGGTCGGATGGGAGAGGACTAACGCACACGACCACTTTTTTGTTTAAATTTTTAGAATTGAAATATGCAAAAGAGCATTGAATGTATTGGGATTGTATTACATAACGCCCATGGGTTTTCAATTCAATATTTAACCAGTTATTTTCATCTGTTTAGGAGATTAATGCTCTTCAAATCAAACCCAATTTGTGAAAAACCATAATATGACCCCACAAGGAAATGAGATATTAGACACAGAAAATTCTTCCTATTAACAAAATTATATTTTCCCTACCGTTCAATAATTGAATTTATGGAAAAATTACGAAATAGGAACTATATTTCTAAAGTTGCAATTTCTTTCGAACCAATTCTTTCGCAAAAAAAAAAAACTATGAACATGAACATAGTTGAAAACACTTTCTCCAGCTGATTTTCTTGAAAATTTCTTCTCGAGTCATTGAACATATGGGTTCCAAAATACGCCACCCTTGATGAATCATCCCGAGGGATACAAGTGCATTCATCGTAAAGCTTATCAGCCAAATAGTCCGGTTAACTACAAACAAGATTGGGTACTTCTACTGATTTTTCTAGAATTTGATCTTTGGTATTTTGATGAAGAAGTTCGCGGCATCATTCTCGTCTTCATTCTCTCCTTTTTATCATTCAATTCCCCTCAAATTATGAATAATAACAAGATGAAAAACAATCATTAACACTACAGTTTTCCCTCGCACTCAAAAGAGCAATTCTCGAAATTTGTCATCAAGCTTTTAGAGTTTTAGATTCGTCAATAAGAATTCGTTGAGACACAGTTGAAACAAATATATGTTCATTCTCCAATTTCTCAACTGCTTAACAGAATGCTTTTCTGCTATTAAAATATGTGAAATTCATACAAAAATTGCATTGCATTAATAGTTTAATTATACTCGTAATTCTATTTCTTTACATTCTTTTATAATTTGCGCCCCTCAAGCCTTGTACATTTTAAGCCGATGGGATGTGGTTACACTTAAGTTTAGCCGGCTAAAGATAGAAGAAACTAACATTAGCCAATACCCGAAGCTAAACCTAAGTTTAGCCGGCTAATCTTAAGTTTATGTTCACACCTATCTTTAGCCGTAACATCCACACGTTTACATTATTTTCAACTCGACAGTACCTCTCAGTAGGTAGACGAAGAATTGCCACAGATGGCACAGATCAGAACAAATAAAGATTTCCAATAGCCTTTGGAGACCTCTTTGGGAAGTGCATATTACGTTTCAAAGAAACATCCTCATGCCAACATTTTCGAAACATCCCAAAACATCCCATGTTTGTGCTCGCTGGGTAGACATGTATATAGTCGCATGCCGGCGCAATAGTGCAAACTCCGAGTTTGATTTCTGTATTCTGTGATTTGAATAAAAGTGATATAAGATTGAGCAGGTAAGAATTATACAACATCTAATTTTTTCATTATTTCTTATTGATACACAATAATTTCCTACGGGTGTGAAGCCAGGTTTCTTTCATCCACAGTTACAATCTGTCAACGCCGCGCTCTAAGGATAACTGTATTGTTCAGTATACAATTCTTACAGTTCTGAAAAAGATATTATTGCTCGTTTTAGGATTTAAGTTTCTCTTGGAAAAAGAATGAGATGCAATCGGATATTATTCATACCTTGATTTATACCAATGAAAATCATCAGAGCTCATTGTCAGCCCGTACGGGGGCCTGGAGGGATTCAAAGTTAAAAATTTCAAATTTTCTCGAGACATGTGCATTCTTGAGAATAGAGTAAATTGGTTCGATATAACATTTTACATCATGAACAGCCATCAAAACACATTGTTAACCTGTACAGGGACTATTCACCAACAATATTGGTGAATATTGGTCCCGAGCTCTTTGCGTTCAATAGCAGGTACCTGAAACGATTCCTTTGGTTGAAACCGTTTTATTACTCTGTTGGGAATAACCCATTAAAATCATTGTTCCTTAACAATGAAAGAAAGAACGCCCGTCCTTACGGGCGTTCTTTCTTCAATGCATATCATATAATTTTGGTTATTTCAACCTCATTTTTAACACTTTTATAATTTCTGAGAAGATGTTAATTCGAAATGTCGGTCTATATCGGTATATCGATTGCAATAATGTCAATTATATATTCACAGCTTCTTCCCTCTCAACCTGACAAAGATCATTCGGAGGTTCATCTAAGACTTGGAGACTCGCTTGGAGATGTCTCCCCAAGTCTAAAATAAAAATTATTTGAAACATTTGTCTAATGTTTCAAATAATATATAAATCATATATTTAGCTTATACCATTTGTAATCAATTGAGCTTTAGTAATGTAATAATTAAGGTTCGCGTTGAATGAATTCCTAGATATGTAGGTACACACTAAGGATCACCGAATTGGGCAATTCGGAGAGGGATATATTTTTAGTTGATTAATCAGTGAAGATGAATAAATAATATAAATAATTGTTTTCAGCACTCAAAAAGTGGACATAGATATTTTAGCACGTGTGTCGAATCTCTTGATGGTTATTCTGTGAGCTCTTTGTTATTCCATGTAAATTGAACGAACAACTTTCATGAGAACACAATCTTGATTTCAACGCACCATGTTTCTGAAACATGGTAAGTTGTGTTATTATTTTGTAGTACTTCACATACTTTCATAAAATTCCATAAAATAACTCGACATGTTGATGTATGATTTAAAATTAATAGCTTGCACAGTAACCATTTTTTTCAACTACTCGATCAATTTGCGTTTGATAGAAGGTACTGATTCAAAAGATTCCACCTAGAAGTATTTCTTCGCTTCATAAATCTTATAACTCAATGTACGGGTACGCTCTGTTGTATTCAATATTACGGTTGCCCATTTTGACCAAAAAGATTTTATGCACAGAATAACTCTAGAGCCATTTGCTGAGGGAATTTTAAAAAATTTACCTGAAAGTATTTTGTCGGATCATACAATTTTATACCTCAATTTTCAAAATTGTCGTTATGGAAGGGAATCTCGAAGGGAATGCTCTTATCCTATATTAGGTCGTTTTCACAACATTTTATTCAGTTGAATTTCAAAGTTGTTTGAATCAGCCTATATAACTATATAACTATGTTGCTGAGGGGAGGTTAATAGTACATCAAACAATAAAGTATAGGATATCCATGGATAGAAGCAATTTCTGTAAGCTAGCCTCAGTTAGCCTTAACTACTATCTGGCTATATCTATAAGACATATTATTGAGTGGTTTCAGACCTCTCATAGTGTGATGTGAAGAAAATTCCCAAAATATTTATTAAAAAAAAAATACATAACTATGAATTGTATGTATTGAATTGTCATGAATTGTATTGAATTGTCATGAATTGTATTGAATTGCCATGAATTGTATTGAATTGTCCGTGAATTGCCGTGAATTGCCATGAATTTTCTTGAATTGTGTGAATTGTTGAATTGTCTGAATTGTTTTATAGGCTATTATAGGAATTGCGTGAATTGTGTGAATTGTGGTGTACAACATTTTCATGACCGGTTCACCCCTCGGAAGAAATTACTAGAGAACTTGAGAAAACTTCAGTTGGACGAAAATATTTATAAAGTCATGCAGAAGGCGGTACTGCTCGGAACGGCGAGAACTGTACGCAAGTACATGGGGAATGCAGAGGAACACCGTCTGCTCCGACAGGAAGTGCGGGTGGAGCAGGAATCCAACCTACAGCAGGGAGCCGAGGAGCGACCCGAACCCGACCACCACCACGAGCCCGAAAACCTGGAAAGGGCTCCAACAGAGCTTAATCCTTTTGATATCTGAGATATCTGGGATAAGTGAATTTTCCTCTGGAGAGGAGTGTGAAAGCCGCAAGGCTAAAGTCATATGTTTGTTAATTCCAAGAAATTACACCAAATAAGATATAAAAATGGAATAAGTCAAAAAACATATTGAACAGGAATCAAACAGACAAAATATTAACATACCTATCTCCTACAGTACGAAATGAATTCAGATAAACTGTATGGCTCTGATTTCAAAATAAAACAATATAAAGATTTCTTAAAATCCTCATCGCAAGTGATCATTCTAATAGTTTTTGGTAGAGCATTGTACATAGATATTGCCATACATTCAACAGTTCTCTCCCTTAGTATTGTCCTATGAATAGGTACATTATAAGGAAACATTCTTCTGGTGTTATTAACATTTTTGTAATCCTCAAAATAATGAATTCGTTTTCTAAAAAAAAGTAAGAGCCTATATACATATAATCCATAGACAGTGAGTATATTATTTTTTTCGAAATTTCCTATACATGATTCTCTATAACTCAAACGTAACATAGTACGCAATGCCCTTTTTTGAACAACGAAAATATTTTCCACATTTGATGAACTACCCCCAAAAATTATTCCATATGAAAGTATGGAATGAAAATTTGCAAAATAGACAAGTTTGAGCACATCGAAATTCACTTGACCAATTAACATAAATAATGTGTAACATGCAGAGCTTAATCTGGTCTTAAGTTGTTCTGTATGAGGTCCCCACTTTAATTGACTGTCAAGAACTATACCCAAAAATTTCACATTATCTTCAACCACAACAGAGCTATCAAGAATATCCACAGTTTCAGGAAAATCTAATTTGGAATTATCACTATGAAAAATCATACATTTAGTCTTCTCAATGTTTAGGACAAGATTATAATTACATAACCAAGTTTTTACCGAGTTAACCACAATATTGCAAACATCAACAGCGTATGGAATACATGACGATCGGGTCAAAATATTTGTATCATCTGCAAATAATCTCATTGAGGTAGTATCCTGGGACGGCATTGTAGACTTAACTGAAAGAGCATGATTTGTTTCAATGCTTTTAGTCAAAACAGCTGGTGATTTTACTTCAGTCCGAGATGAGGGTATATTCTTCATCATCCTCTCAATTAGAGGTTCACATTCACTTTTGATCGCCTTAGGTAGAGAATTAACATAAATTATGAACAAAAAAGGACCAACAATACTACCCTGAGGGAGTCCTAAAATTGTTTCAATTTCATCCGAGACAAAGGTTTCACCATCAGCCTCCAGAACTACCCGTTGTTTTCTGGACTTCAAATAGCTCTCTATGAGTTTGAGTTGACTATCTCTGATATCACAATTATCGAGTACTTCCAAAAGCTTCCGATGATCAACACAGAAAGCCTTCGAAAGGTCCAAAAACAGTGCCATAGGAATTTGTCCTTGCTCCAGAGCAAGAACAATGTCATTTATGAGCTCAAAAATAGCGGTTTCAATATTTTTATTTTAACAAAACCATGTTGACATCCAGAAATAACATTGAATTTACGAAAACAATTGGACATTCTATTGCTTAAAATCTTTTCAAAAACTTTAGAAAATGAAGAGAGGATGCTTATGGGCCTATAGTTGTTAAGGTCATCTTTGCTACCTTTTTTATGTAGGGGTTTGACTATAGTAATCTTCAGATTATCCGGAAAAATACCCTCCGTGAAAGAACGATTGATTATAAAAGTTAATGGTTCAATGATAAAGTCTATCGATGCTTTTATCACTTTCATCGGTATCTCATCATGGCCCCATGATGTATTGGTTTTCAAAGATTTCACAACTTGTACAATTTCGTCCTGCGTAATATCAAACATGAAAAAAGAATTATCAAGTTTGCTCTGAGAATTAGGGATAATAGACATCATATTTCTTCGGAAATTGATGAATGGGGACCTGGAAAGTATCTTCATCACCTCCAGACTGAATATTTACGCTCCAATAAGGAGGATTAGGCAATTTGACATCTTTCACATACCGAAGAGACAAACCAATAGCGCTATGAACTCTCCTGTTCATAGAATGCTCAGTCAATGTAACAGCTTTAAAGAAGTAATTGACCCATTTTTTCTCAGCACAATTTCTGTCAAGTCAAGGCTAAAGAATTATTTCATCACATGTTACCATTGATCGCGGTATTCTGACTTTCGGCCCACATGAATGATGTATACTGTTGTGGTGGTTTTTTCTTTTTATATTGAATACGTAATTTTAATTCTCCAGCATTTTTTTTTGCTTTTTCTAAGGTACTTCTATTTTTTTTTTTTAAATCTAAATTGTGACCATTTTTTGGGTATTTAATTAACTGTATGTGTCCTGATTAACAATAAACAATAAACAATAGATCTGGTTAAACCTTCAGTTAATTTAAATGGAATATTTGCAAAAAATGTATTGAACCGATTTGCCAGAGCTGAGTGGTCGCTTTGACCAAGAGATACCTCGTTATGAACTTTATTCTTGGTTAGAGAATTAATAATCCTCCACGAAGCTTTGGAATTATTTTCAGAATTTACAATGATCTCGTTGAAATATTCTCTCTTCGTTGTGGTCAAAAGAGAATCATATCTCCTTTTAGTGGACCTATAGACATCCCTGAATTCTGGTTTACAGAATGATATAACATAAAGTTTGTCTAGGGTATCTTTCGGTTTTTTAATTTCGGGAGTTTGTCTAAAAACACCAGGAGAAACCAGTCGAATAGCAACTTTAGGAAAACACAGCTCAAAAATTTCCGAAAAACGTTGGTGGAAAACATTCCAAAGTTGACTAGGATCAAGTTTGCTGCCGTAAACACCATCCCATTCCATCAGTGACAGTTCCCGTAAAAACCTCTCAATTGATGTGTCATTTATAATTCTTTTCTTTACAAATTTATTCTTCATTTTGTCACCGCAAATCAATGTGGAGATAAACTTCAATCCTGAATGATCTGAGATGTGTTACTCAACTACATTAGTATTACCGCTAAGGGAGGTGAACACATTGTCTATACAAGAGCCAGACACAGGACGTGTTGGCTTAAAATTTGTAATTCTGACATTGAAATTCTCCAACAAAGACAGAAATTCTCTAACATCAGAAGAAGAAGACAGAATATCTAGGTTAAAATCTCCTACCAGAATATAGTCAGATGTCTCCGACAAGCAACGCTCAAAAATTTCTCTTAGGCATTCGAGGAACTGTACAACATCGGCTAATGGCGGGGTATTAGGCCTATAGATACAAATAATAAGCATTTTACAGTTTTCCATATACAAACTGGCAGCACAACATTCAATGACATTAGGAATACTTAGTGAATTATAATCTTGCCTATCAGTACACTTCAGATCTTCCTTGCAGTAAATTGCAGTTCCACCATGTCTTCCTTTCAAACGGCAAAAACTTGAAACAAGCTTGTAACCCTCCAACATGCCGGCTTCGAGTTCATCTTTGGATTTCCAATGCAATGTTATCGCCACTATGTCTGCACCCTCTTCCAGAGCCATCAAGTGCACCTTATTGAGAGCAGTACCCAGAGACTGGACATTCTGAAGGAGAAGGCAGAAATGACGCTTTGCAGCACAATGCTCCGATACAGCTCTGTGTCAACGCTGTCTTCACCAAACTTTTAGGAATGTTCGTAAACAAAGATACCACGTCCAGAGATATGAGCACATAATCATCTGGTACCTCGATCAGTCTCAGCTCCTCCACCAAAGTATGCGAGTTCTTGACATTATATACTTACATTAACATTATTGATCAACTCAATTTAATGTATCGATTTCTCGTTGATGATCAGACTTAGACATTGCAGTTTCACCTCGGGCCTATTTCTCTGTACTCTCGCGTCTTCTCTTTAAAATTCAGTATTCTAACCTTCGCGTTTTCTGATAGAAAAAGGAGGCTCTCGCAATCAATTTTCAATTGATTGCCCTATCACTGTGTAACCGTTGTGTTGATATTGAATTTATTGAACTCCTCAACGTCTAAGTCTGACATCAAGTGACTTCTCATTTGAACTGCTCTGGACCATCTCTTGTTTTTAATTGGATATTGTCTCTCTGAGTTTATAGATGTTGTTAATATTAGTTGCTTTTTACTGTATTAGCTTCATGCAGGTGACATATTCATTTTATGGTTGTGAATGATTCTTAATAAATGTTTTTATACCATCTCCAACTCAATTATCTTCTAATACAGTCCACTACTCTTTAATTGAAAATCATAACACCCTCGATTTTTTAACACATCTACTATTTATATCCTACAGATAATTGGAAAAATTTGCTCTTTTCAGTTTCACTAGTTATAATGGCGTCATAGATCTAACGCTACGCTACGCACCGTAATTTTTTATATTTTTTCTCATTATTCCATATGCCAGCTTCAGTACTCTCGCGAATATTATTATTCCAGTTTCAACCTCAAGAAAAAGGCTACTGCAACCAAAATTTTTCGTTATTTTCTCTAATAAATCTCAGCAATCAATTTAAAGAAATTCATGACGGAAGAAAGTAACTTTTTTATTCGGTTTTTCGAAGTTTTCCATGAGCTATATGGATGTGTAGAGGATGTTTCATTAAAATGAATTAATTTCAAAGAAATTACCTGAGCCTGAAACGAAAAACAGTTTACATTGACGAATATAATAGACAGATAGAATAGAAGTCAACGTTCATACTTAATTATCGAAATCTCATTTCTCTTGACAAATACAAAGGGGATTTATCTGTAAAAAAAACCAGAACAATATCATGGAAACCAAAAAAGTGCCATAACTGATCTACGGGACTACTATTTCTTGATAAGCAAAAAAAACCCTATTCAAAACCATTGACGTATTGAAGTATACAGTAAAATATTTGTTACTTTGACTAGGTGACAGGTACAGAATAACACAGGTACAGTATAACCAATGCAATAAACCATCCCTCAACGTTTCCGCCCGCAACGGACCGATTTGGTCATAATTACTACCTGCGAAAACAAGGAATTGTATAGCATGAACTTTGAAGTATTTTGAAATAAGATATTTGATTGTTGATGCATTTTTCGGAAATATTGCAATTAATTATCGATTTATGTTCGAACCCCAGCATCTCAAAATAGAACTTTTTTCTATGAAACGGCCTTTTCAAAATCATTTTGAATATTTTCGATAGCCGGATCAGCATAGAAATCATAAAATATCTAATCTAAACAGCAAATGAAGTTGGACGGCCAAAAACTTGCATAAGTTTGACTATGTCTAATTTCGACATTATTTTGGCGATATTTTATTTTCACTTTACTGAATGTCACTTGCATTGGTTATTTTTTTTTAATATCTTCTTTTCGTACTGGGCGTGAATATAATTTCCGATTTTCGTCTTAAATTTTGGAGATAGTGAGGCCTTACAAATGTTTTAGTGTGACTTTCGGACTTATATCAAGTTATTTATTTTTTGGTGAGTTGGAGTTTGTATTGGACGAAATTTTTGCTTGTTATTCGGATGTGATCATGATGAGGGACATGAAAATTGCATGATTCAGAATTCTGCCCGTTCGAGGGCGATGAGGAACATATTGGAATCCTATTACCTAAAACTAGTGAATAACAGGCCCACGCATCACAGTGCTACCTGTGATACGTTACTCGACTTGTTTATAACGTCTATACCTAACAGAGTGGTTGCCAGTGGACAACAGCATGCTTATAAATTTTCTCGTCATGACCTGGTGTTTGCTGGATTTAAACTCAAATGCCCTAAACCTAAGCCTCGAGTTATTAAATGTCGGAATTTGGGAGGTGTCGATCTGGCGAGGCTGGTTCAAACTGCGAGGGCTGCTGATTGGGAATCGGTTTATCAAGCTCCTACTTTGGATGCAATGGTGGCTATTTTTAATGAATTAATATTAAAAATCTACGACGAATTAGCGCCCCTGAAACTCATTAAGGATAGACATTCTCCATGCCCCTGTTTAACTGAAGAGATCAAGAATGCAATGAAATGTCGTGACAGGTTGAAGGCCTTCTACATCGCGAATCCTACCGAAGTAAATAGGGAACACTATCGTACTGCGAGGAACACTTGCAATCGGATGTGCAGGAGTGCAAAGAGAGATTATCTCCACGGAATTCTTAATGGCGCACCACCAAGGAAGGTCTGGCAGACTTTGCGCTCAGTTGGGGTGGGCGAGAGGCACAGCCCACCTTGTGCAAATTTTGATCCCTCTCTGCTTGCCCGGCATTTTGCGAATTCTGGTACTAGGATTAATGAAAGTATTAAGACAAATACATTGATGAAGTTAAGCTCATGTTCTCCACCAGGTAGTGTGTTCGATTTTGTGCCCATTAATGAAGACGATGTTAAGTCTGCTCTGGGAGAGGTTGGTTCAGGGTCGGTTGGTTCCGATGGTATTGGAGTGGGCCTTCTGAGGCTCATTGCGAATGAGATTCTTCCTGTGCTCTCACATATCTACAATATTTCAATTCAAACTGGCATTTTTCCTAGTGCATGGAAATATGCTAAAATCATTCCCATACCTAAGTGCCAAAATCCCACGAGTCCAGGGGACTTTAGACCCATTTCCATACTCCCTACTCTATCTAAAATTTTTGAAAAGATCATTAAAGGCCAAATTATTAACTATTTGAATAATAATAATCTTCATAATTGCTACCAGTCGGGGTTTCGCCAAAAACGCAGCACGACAACTGCCCTTACTAAAATAACTGATGATATCAGCGTGGCCATGGATAATAAACTACTCACTGTTTTAGTTCTCTTAGACTTTAGTAAGGCCTTCGACTCTCTCGACTTCGATATACTTTTGGCCAGGCTGCGTCTGCTGGGTTTTGCTGAGCATACCATAGCCTTCTTCTACTCTTATCTGAAGGATCGCGAAATATCCGTTGAGATAGATGGCAGCTCCTCTGATTGGGTGACTGTGTTTTCAGGTGTTCCGCAAGGGAGCGTGTTGGGTCCTCTTTTATTCTCTATTTACGTCTCCTCACGGACTGATTCCTTGGACATTAAATTTCACCTTTTCGCAGATGACCTACAAATATATATCCACACTTCCGTTGAAGATTTCTCGGCTAGTATCGAAAATTTAAACAGGAATCTCTTACGACTGTCTGTCGTCGCTGAGAGCTTAGGTCTGACTCTAAATACTACCAAAACTAAGTCGATCATTATCGGTACTAAACGAAACTTGGGTTTGATCGACAAAGTAAATAATAAAATTGTCCTCAACGATGTTGTTGTTCTCTACTCCAATGAGGTTAGAAACCTTGATATCTTATTGGACGAAACTCTATCCTGGAATAATCAGATTGCTTTTATCAGTTCAAGAGTCTTCTGTATCTTGCATCAACTCCGACTTTTAAACAACTTCTTGCCCTTCGAAACCAGGAAAACATTATTCTTCTCTCTCGTACTTCCTATACTCGATTATGCTGACGAAGCCTATATGGGTCTCACAAACACACAGCTGATGAAACTGGAGCGGTTACAAAATGCAGGTGTACGATTTGTCTACAACTTAAGGAAATTTGATCATATAAGTCAATTCAGGCAAAAGATGGGATTGCTACCCATCAAACAACGTCGAATTTGGCATCTTCTTTTACTGGGGTTCAAGGTGTTGAGGTCCCGCGAGCCTGAATACCTTAGTCTTCTGGGAGATGGGGTCCGTCAGACAAGGGCACTCTATAACTTGACCTTGAGGATACCACTCCACTCGACTAATGTTTGCTCGAATAGCTTCACAGTTCTGTTTCCCCGGCTCTGGAATCGCCTCCCTCCGGATATCGTTCGGAAGGTAACTTACCTTTCATTTAGGTTTTTCCTCAGGAGATATTTAAGTGCTTCACCCATCACACTTACTTGATACCCATGTTTAATATGGTCCCTTTCTTCGGCGACGTCTATCCTTCTCCCTCCCATTCCCCTTTCTCCCTATTTTGGAGCAGGTTGAACTGAATTTAAGTTAGGTCAGGTATTCTTGTTTTTAGATATAAGTTTCTTTAATAGATTATTTCTGGTTGGCAGGAAGAAATTGCATGGCGATATGTCCACCTTTTGCACAATTCTATAAAAATGTATGAAACTTGTTTTAATGCAATAAAGAGTTCAATAATAATAATAATAATAATAATCAAATTAATTCAGATGCATAACATCCGCAGATAATGAAATCAACGAATGTTACGATCTAAATCGAACTAACAAACTACCATCGTTCGAAGTATTACCAGAAATTTCATTTCGTCGACAAAGAGTAGATGCTGACCATGGTTTCGGTCTTATTTGACCTCGTCAGAGCAACAAAACTCGATTCGTCAACATTCGTTGATTTCATTATCTGCGGATGTTATGCATCTGAATTAATTTGATTATTATTTACCCATTCGTTGATTTCATTATCTGCGGATGTTATGCATCTGAATTAATTTGATTATTATTTACCTGCCTTACTGTTGAAGGCGTGATCCATTTCTTAATAATAATAATTTCCGTATAATTCCCCATTTTGAAAAACGATAGCAGAATATTCCGTATCCAGGAATACCTTGTCAATTTTGGGCATAGTAAGGATAGGCTGGATCATAATTCGACTAAAATAGAGGTTTTCATTTAAACAAATTTTTTTCGATGAAAGTACGAAACGAAAGAATTTTTTGGTGGATATGCTGTTAAAAATACATTATGACTTCGACAACAATTCCTGAATGTTGCACCATTCTATCGTTAAAGCATACTGAAAGCTGGAAATCTTGGAAAATTCAATGTCATGTCACCAGAGTCACATGTTACTCGATGGGGAATCCATGCCGTTTTTTAAGAAACCAAGTTTTTAGCTCTTATAATATGAGAATATTTCATTTTAATTATTTATTTATTTATTTATTTATTTATTTATTTATTTATTTATTTATTTATTTATTTATTTATTTATTTATTTAATTATTTATTTATTTATTTATTCATTAAAAAACAATATTTACGACATAGAAACGGTTGATGGAAAAGTTGATTTTCTCACCTCTAATATAATAACTCTATTAGATCTACATGCTCCATTCAAAACATTCAAAATTTCTAAAAATTATTCACCTTGGCTAACCGATACTTTGCAGGATATGATCAAGACCAGAAACCAGTTACTATCTAAATTTAAGAGATCGGGAGAGATTTCCGACTGGAATATGTACAAACAGCTGAGAAATATTATCACTGCGGCTGTCAAAAAAGAAAAAAAGGCTTATTATAGCAAGTACATTAATTACAGCGGAAATCCCAAAACTACTTGGACACATCTGAAGAAAATGGGTATTGTTCAGCAAAAAAATAAAGTGCTCAGCGCTTCTCTTGCCGATGTTGACCGTATTAATGAACATTTCATTAACTCTGTTCCTGACCTGTCCCCCGATGACGATCTATTGTCTTTTTATGCTGACCGAGATAACTGTTCTGCTTCTTGCTTATTCAGGTTCCGTACTGTTGATGAGATTGAAGTTTTGGAATCCATCAAATCAATCAAGAGTAAAGCTGTTGGTTATGATGGCATAAATATACTTACCCTCCACTTGTGTGTACCTCATATACTTCCACATATCACTCATATCCTGAAATATTGTCTGAAAAAATCCGTCTTTCCCAGCCAGTGGAAAAGAGCAGTTGTTCTACCTGTGCCAAAGGTGTCTAATCCAAGGAACTTGAACAATTTACGACCTATAAGCATTTTGCCAACATTGTCCAAAATTTTAGAGAAGATCATGTGCAAACAACTCTGGTCACATTGGAATTCTAATAAGATTATTCCTCCCACCCAGTCTGGTTTTCGAAAAAATCACAGCTGTACCACGGCTTTGCTGAACATCACCGATGACATAATTAGGGCAACTGATAAGGGTAAACTCACTATTCTCGCACTTTTAGACTACTCTAAGGCATTTGACAGTCTCGATCACAAACTGTTAGCAGCATTATTGGCACATGTTGGATTTTGTGATGCTTCGGTTCTCCTTCTTGTTTCTTATCTCGCTGAACGTTATCAAGTAGTTTCTTACAATGGCAATTTATCATTTCCTCTCAAAATTCAGAGGGGTGTACCACAGGGGTCGATTCTTGAACGTCTACGTCGTTACGATGGCTACCTGGCAGGCCATCTACCAGATAGCTGCCAGGCAGGCCAGACATTATTATTATGACTTTAGCCTTGCGGCTTTCACACTCCTCTCTAGAGGAAAATTCACTTATCTCAGATATCTGAGATAGCAAAAGGATTAAGCTCTGTTGGAGCCCTTTCCAGGTTTTCGGGCTCGTGGTGGTGGTGGGGTTCGGGTCGCTCCTCGGCTTCCTGCTGTAGGTTGGATTCCTGCTCCACCCGCACTTCCTGTCGGAGCAGACGGTGTTCCTCTGCATTCCCCATGTACTTGCGTACAGTTCTCGCCGTTCCGAGCAGTACCGCCTTCTGCATGACTTTATAAATATTTTCGTCCAACTGAAGTTTTCTCAAGTTCTCCAGTAGTTTCTTCGGTATCAGGCCTGTAGATGAAATGACAATAGGGATGGTCTTTATATCTGTCAGCTTCCACTGTCTTCTGGTTTGTTTCTCGAGATCTCTATATTTTGAAATTTTTTCAGTGTGTCTATCTAGACGATTGTTATTATTTGGAATTGCCACGTCGATGAATAGTGCTGTGTCCTCATCCTTATTGAGCAATATGAGGTCTGGTCTATTGTGGGTTATTTTCCGGTCTGTGAGAACAGTGCGATCCCAGTAGAGCTTGTGATGTTCGTTTTCCAGCACAGCATCTGGATGGTAATTGTAATAAGGAATCCTTTTCGAAGTTAGAAGTTGGTGTTTTAGTGCCAATTCTTGGTGAAGAATCTTGGCAACAGCATCATGTCTATTTTTGTACTCCGTGCCCGCGAACTTCTGACATCTCCCGGTGATGTGCTGGATAGTTTCATGTGTCGCACAGCCATAACGACAGCTATCGTCCGCCACTGAGGCATCCTTGGCGATGTATCTCATGTAATTTCTTGTTGGAATCACCTGATCCTGGATGGCGAGCATGAAGCCCTCTGTCTCAGGAAACAACCTTCCGGAAGTCAGCCAGTAGTTCGACGCAGATATGTCGACGTAATCATGGTTGACCTCATTCTGGTGCCTCCCATGCAAAGGTTTGCCAATCAGTTTCTGCATTTTACTTTCTGCAGAGTGTTCGACGGTTTCCAAGTGATCCTGGTGTAGCTTTAACGGTGTAGATGTATCAGCAACACAAACTAGTCGATGGAGTTCTGACGAAGCTGCCTTGCTCAAGAAATAGTTTCGAAGTCCTTCAATTTCCTGGGACATACGGTTGGACAAATCAACAATTCCTCTACCCCCAAGATGTCGTGGCAGCTCTGTATGTTCTATTGAGCTTTTGGGGTGATGTTTATTGTGTTTAGTCAGCATCGTCCTTATTTTTCTCTGTAAAGCTGCTAAATCGGTGGTCGTCCAAGAGATAATACCAAATGAATAGCTCAGCGCCGAGCAAGCGTAGGTGTTAATCGCTTTTATCAGATTCTTGCTGTTAAGACCAGTTCTCATTATCCTCCTTAATCTTCGGGTAAACTCCTCCGTTAATTCTTTCTTCATCTGAGTCTGATTGATTTTTCTTGCCTGTTTTATGCCTAGATACTTGTATGTGTCTCCTTCCTTTAATGCTTCAATTTCTGCACCTTCCTTGAGTTTGAACGTACCATCTTCTATTTTCCCTCTCGTTATGTTTAGCAGTCGACATTTTTCTAGTCCAAACTTCATTTTGATGTCCTTCCACCATTTTCAGCATCAGTTGCATTTGTTTTTTGGTAGATGCGAAGAGTTTCAAATCGTCCATGTAAAGGAGATGATTCAGTTTCATCATAGTTCTACTGCCGCTCTTGATGGAAAATCCGTAGTCCGTAGAATTCAATCTATGAGACAAGGGATTCAGGGCCATGCAGAACCACAGAGGGCTCAGCGAGTCTCCTTGGAAAATTCCGCGTCTTATTGGAATAGGTCCTGTTGTAATGGAGCAATCTGCTGCTTTTATTTGAAGACTAGTACGCCAGGTTGACATGGCGTTTTTCAGGAACTTAACAATATTGGGATCCACCTTGTAAATCTTCAAGATCGTCAAGAGCCATTCGTGAGGTATAGAATCGAATGCTTTTTTGTAGTCTATGTAGGCAGCGTAAAGATTCCTTCGCTTGGAGAACGCTTGATTGCTGATAACTGAATCTATTATTAGTTGTTCTTTGCACCCTCGGCTGTCTTTGGTGCATCCTTCCTGTTGCATGGCGATGATGTTATTTCTTTCGCAATGGTTGTGAATTCGGTTTGATATGCACGATGTGATTAATTTGTACATCGTTGGAAGACATGCGATCGGTCGGTACTTGGATGGGTCTTCTGTATTCCTTTGGTCTTTAGGTAACAGGTATGTTGTGCCATGTGTAAGGAATACTGGCATTCTTTCAGGATTTTCAATGACATCATTTATTGCGGAGGTCAATTTGTCATGCATGATCCAAAGTTTCTTGATCCAGAAGTTCTGTAATCCATCAGGCCCAGGTGCTTTCCAGTTGTGCAGTCCTCTGATAGCTGATTTTACTTCTTCAATCGTGATAATGTCATGCTGCATCGGCTCATATTTTATAGCTTCAGATTTTTCATCTTCAATCCATCCGATATCTCCATTGAACTGAGGTTTTGTTGATAATTGTTCGGTCCAGAATTGTTCAATGGCTTCCTTTGGTGGTAACTTTCCATTTTCTCCATCTGACGATGTCAGTGACCGGTAGAAAGATTCTTCCGACTTTTCGAATGAATTATTGTCTCTTTTCCGGCTATAATTGCTTTTATATCTCCTCAAGCGTTCTGCATACAGACTTAATTTTTGCTTCAGAGTGTCGAGGCAATGGTGAGCTGTAGCATTCTCCGTCTCCCGTTCTGTGTGTGTCCTGTTTCTATCCATGATCTCTTTGGCAGCTTTCACAACCTTTCTTCCTCGATTCCCGTTCAAGTACTCCGTCAGTCGTCCAATGTCTCTTCTTAGCCTTTCTGTTTTGTGTTGAAGACGTTTCTGCCATGCTGGCGCGTGTAATTTGTGTAATTTTGGACCATCGTTGTTCGTTCGGCGAATTTTTGCCCCCATGGTTTTCGCTGTCGTCAGCGCTGCACAGTGAAAAACTAGATGCAGATATTCCAATGAACTTCCGTTCTGTAGGTATTCAGGTAAAACGTCCTTATTCAAGATGTCGATTATAAGTGACAGTTTTTTGGATGTATTGAGTCGTGGAGGTGCTACTCGATGAAGAGGATCTGTTCCTTCCAGTTCGGCAAAGTATCTCCTCATGTCAGAGTCAACTTGTCGGTGGAGCTCTTCCCTATCGTCCTGGTGTTCAGGCTCATTTGCTTTGCAAGAAGGACTTTCAGTATCAATGTCTTCTGGGTGTTGTTGCCCAGGTATGTGAACTTCATCAGAGGTGTTGGTGTTATTCTCCATTGCTAGCGGACGCTGAAGTTCTCGTTTAATTGCGTCGATTTGGGCCGTTGGTACTAGTTCATTTCTCGTTGTTCAGTGACATTGACATTTGGGTAGGCAATGCAGAATTCCTCATGGAGCCTTTTCCTATAGTTGTTCGTGTTCTGCCCTAGTCCCGTGATGGAGTTGTATATGCGCACAATAGTTTCATTCATGGACGTTGTCCACTTCATGCGCTTTCTCACTAACCCTGCTTGGGTGAGCATTGGCTGAATATCCTGCGCAGCACCTTCAGCGGTTCGAGTCGGCAATTGAATTGGACTCGTTGGTTGCTGTTGTTGCTTTGAAGCTGTAGCTTGTTTTGCAGCAGGAGCCCGCTTCCTCAACATCCTGCCACCGACGTCCCGCATGCTGTCATGTCCAGCGCCGGCTCCAGACATGCCCTGACGATCCCCAGGCAGCGACTTGTTTCCGAGGCTTCTCGTAATCACCATTTTCATGGGTTTGTGCTCCCCTTTCTCGGTTTGGGTGAGGGGTAGAGAAATGAGAGCAGAAAGAGCACCCCTATGAAGGATATGAAAGAGAGAGGAAGAAGGAATGGGACTGCGGACAGCAGGCGTGGCTGGCTGCACCGTCTACGTCGTTACGATGGCTACCTTGCAGGCCATCTACCAGATAGCTGCCAGGCAGGCCAGACATTATTATTATTATTATTATTATTATTATTATATACTCAAAACTTTTCGGTTTCCTGGTTAAGACCTTGAAAATGAAATTCATGAAGTAGATAGTAGTGCTCCGTATAATTAGGGTGAAAACAAAAAATAACGATTCTGTACTTATATATAGGAACCTACATGGATTTCTGCATATACATCAGAGTCATTAAATCTATTCAGGGACATTCTTTCTATAGTTTTATTTCCTCAGGAAAAACGTGTATACCATCTACAACGTGAATGTAAATGATGAAAAAGAATTCTCTAGAAATTATTAATTTTGAAATATTGTTTGGAGCAGCGAGATTTGAAACAAACTTAAGAATTGAAATACTAATGCGCTTCAATACTTGCTTATCCAGATAGTCATTATCTGTATCGATAACTTATACTTTTCAATTGTTGATATTTTATCATTTCATAATATCAGAAACGTTTGAAAAAATAAACAGTAATATAGTATATTCTTTCTGTAAGAAAAATACTCTGGACAATTATCATTTGAATTCTCATATGTTTCATAAACTCATAATTATATAAAACACTCTATAATTTTTGGTATTTTTAGTGTTAGGCTCAAGTATCACAAAATAACAAAATATTTTATATGTTCTTTTTAGGTATCATAAGTAATGGATTGAACACTATAAGTAAAATATCGCAGGAATTTGGACAGGTTGAAAAACAATCTCTTATGAATTCGCCAACGTTTCGGAACTATTTTGTTCCTTTCTCAAGGCTCATCATACAACTAATAAAAGTAACACTTTAAAATTGGTCATAGGAAGTTAAGGATGAATCAACAAACAGTCCGACGTGTGACAGTTAATTTGAACGAATGTAATACATTTATTCCATAGAAATTTTAAGTCACAGCAATCTAATATCGAATCAGACGACGGAACGGGCAATTGGGTGGTGGGGTGCTAGGGAGGGATGGTAGAGGGGCTATATAACAGCGGAGTACATGTACAAAGTATTCAGTTGTGAATGTGCTTCGTGCTGCAAATATTGTGTTGTGGTTTACATTTTTTAACTTTGATACTATCGAATTTTATCGTTTCATACTTAAATATTTTTTTCATTGTGGAAGACGAGATGGACAGAAAGAAGATCTTGAGAATGGGATTGGAAAAATTGAAGTCTAAACAAATTGACTTGAGGAGAACAGTTCAAATCAGGAATTTTCTAAAGTCACATGTAGGAGAACGAAAAAGAGGAAAAGTTCCGCAGAAAAAATCCGACACTCACGCTGCAAGAAGAGAAGGTAATCAAGATGAACATAGCCAAAAAGTCGTGAAGAAAATGAATTCCGATGTTGGAGAAAAAAAGCAGTATGTGTCGAACGGAAATCTGAGAAAACGCTTGACGAGGTCTTTCATTCTGAAGGAGATTCTGAATATGACATCTATTAGAAGAAAAGAAGATCCTAATATCAAACTTTTCAATGTGAATGACTACATTGAGATTTTTAGGAAGAAGGAGAAACCTATAAAATGAAACTTTTGTAGGATTTGTAACTCCAGCCCGCGCTCTATATTCAAAATAAATATTAACTTCGAACAAAATTGAAAATTGTTAGATGTAGATAAAAGACAACAGTACTGTTTTGAGTACTATGCGTAAAAGACTGAACGCTCCTTGAACGGCGATCAAGAAATAGAAAATTCATAATATTGGAGTGCAAGTCTGATATTTGAATTTACAGCATATTCTTAATGAAACATTAATTTTGAAAACAAATAAAAATTGATAGGGGATCATAAAAGTTAACAGTTAGTACTGTTTCAAAAAAATGCAAAAAAAAAATCCACTGAACGCTTCTTGACCTGCAATCAAGCAATAGGTTATGTATGAATTCAGAGTGCAAGTCTGATATAATGAATCATTTATGATATAGAGTGTATTCTAAATGAAACATTAGGTTTGAAAAAAAATTAAAAATTGTTAGGTGTACTCAAAAGACAACGTTAGGTCCCGTTCCAAGTACGGTATAAAAAAAATTAAAACTTCAAAATATGACTAGATATACTAATTATCAGTAAAAATTAAGTAGGAGGATATCAAATAAGTGAGCCTTCGAATAAGAGCGATAAATAAACGAAATCAACTCAGATATAAGAAAACCAACAACTGTTGATTTGTTTGTCCACTTTTATATCAATGTGTATTATGTTCCTGAATTAATTTCGTTTGTTGCGAGTTATTTCATCCTCTCATTTATTGAGACATTGGTTCACTATAACCAGGATAATTTCCAATCCTGCTTTTTTTGTCATACAAGAACATTGTTTTAGGGATTCATCTACTATTTATATCCTACAGATAATTGGAAAAATTTGCTCTTTTCAGTTTCACTAGTTATAATGGCGTCATAGATCTAACGCTACGCTACGCACCGTAATTTTTTATATTGTTTTCTCATTATTCCATATGCCAGCTTCAGTACTCTCGCGAATATTATTATTCCAGTTTCAACCTCAAGAAAAAGGCTACTGCAACCAAAATTTTTCGTTATTTTCTCTAATAAATTTCAGCAATCCATTTTAAGAAATTCATGACGGAAAAAAGTAACTTTTTTATTCGGTTTTTCGAAGTTTTCCATGAGCTATATGGATGTGTAGAGGATGTTTCATTAAAATGAATTAATTTCAAAGAAATTACCTGAGCCTGAAACAAAGAACAGTTTACATTGACGAATATAATAGACAGATAGAATAGAAGTCAACGTTCATACTTAATTATCGAAATCTCATTTCTCTTGACAAATACAAAGGGGATTCATCTGTAAAAAAAACCAGAACAATATCATGGAAACCAAAAAAGTGCCATAACTGATCTACGGGACTACTATTTCTTGATAAGCAAAAAAAACCCTATTCAAAACCATTGACGTATTGAAGTATACAGTTAAATATTTGTTACTTTGACTAGGTGACAGGTACAGAATAGCACAGGTACAGTATAACCAATACAATAAACCATCCCTCAACGTTTCCGCCCGCAACGGACCGATTTGGTCATAATTACTACCTGCGAAAACAAGGAATTGTATAGCATGAACTTTGAAGTATTTTGAAATAAGATATTTGATTGTTGATGCATTTTTCGGAAATATTGCAATTAATTATCGATTTATGTTCGAACCCCAGCATCTCAAAATAAAACTTTTTTCTATAAAACGGCCTTTTCAAAATCATTTTGAATATTTTCGATAGCCGGATCAGCATAGAAATCATAAAATATCTAATCTAAACAGCAAATGAAGTTGGACGGCCAAAAACTTGCATAAGTTTGACTATGTCTAATTTCGACATTATTTTGGCGATATTTTATTTTCACTTTACTGAATGTCACTTGCATTGGTTATTTTTTTTTTTAATATCTTCTCTTCGTACTGGGCGTGAATATAATTTCCGATTTTCGTCTTAAATTTTGGAGATAGTGAGGCCTTACAAATGTTTTAGTGTGACTTTCGGACTAATATCAAGTTATTTATTTTTTGGTGAGTTGGAGTTTGTATTGGACGAAATTTTTGCTTTTTATTCGGATGCGATCATGATGGGGACATGAATAATTGCATGATTCAGAATTCTGCCCGTTCGAGGGCGATGAGGAACATATTGGAATCCTATAACCTAAAACTAGTGAATAACAGGCCCACGCATCACAGTGCTACCTGTGATACGTTACTCGACTTGTTTATAACGTCTATACCTAACAGAGTGGTTGCCAGTGGACAACAGCATGCTTATCAATTTTCTCGTCATGACCTGGTGTTTGCTGGATTTAAACTCAAATGCCCTAAACCTAAGCCTCGAGTTATTGAATGTCGGAATTTAGGAGGTGTCGATCTGGCGAGGCTGGTTCAAACTGCGAGGGCTGCTGATTGGGAATCGGTTTATCAAGCTCCTACTTTGGATGCAAAGGTGGCTATTTTTAATGAATTAATATTAAAAATCTACGACGAATTAGCGCCCCTGAAACTCATTAAGTTTAGACATTCTCCATGCCCCTGGTTAACTGAAGAGATCAAGAATGCAATGAAATGTCGTGACAGGTTGAAGGCCTTCTACATCGCGAATCCTACCGAAGTAAATAGGGAACACTATCGTACTGCGAGGAACACTTGCAATCGGATGTGCAGGAGTGCAAAGAGAGATTATCTCCACGAAAATATTAATGGCCCACCACCAAGGAAGGTCTGGCAGACTTTGCGCTCAGTTGGGGTGGGCGAGAGGCACAGCCCACCTTGTGCAAATTTTGATCCCTCTCTGCTTGCCCGGCATTTTGCGAATTCTGGTACTAGGATTAATGAAAGTATTAAGACAAATACATTGATGAAGTTAAGCTCATGTTCTCCACCAGGTAGTGTGTTCGATTTTGTGCCCATTAATGAAGACGATGTTAAGTCTGCTCTGGGAGAGGTTGGTTCAGGGTCGGTTGGTTCCGATGGTATTGGAGTGGGCCTTCTGAGGCTCATTGCGAATGAGATTCTTCCTGTGCTCTCTCATATCTACAATATTTCAATTCAAACTGGCATTTTTCCTAGTGCATGGAAATATGCTAAAATCATTCCCATACCTAAGTGCCAAAATCCCACGAGTCCAGGGGACTTTAGACCCATTTCCATACTCCCTACTCTATCTAAAATATTTGAAAAGATCATTAAAGGCCAAATTATTAACTATTTGAATAATAATAATCTTCATAATTGCTACCAGTCGGGGTTTCGCCAAAAACGCAGCACGACAACTGCCCTTACTAAAATAACTGATGATATCAGCGTGGCCATGGATAATAAACTACTCACTGTTTTAGTTCTCTTAGACTTTAGTAAGGCCTTCGACTCTCTCGACTTCGATATACTTTTGGCCAGGCTGCGTCTGCTGGGTTTTGCTGAGCATAGCATAGCCTTCTTCTACTCTTATCTGAAGGATCGCGAAATATCCGTTGAGATAGATGGCAGCTCCTCTGATTGGGTGACTGTGTTTTCAGGTGTTCCGCAGGGGAGCGTGTTGGGTCCTCTTTTATTCTCTATTCACGTCTCCTCACGGACTGATTCCTTGGACATTAAATTTCACCTTTTCGCAGATGACCTACAAATATATATCCACACTTCCGTTGAAGATTTCTCGGGTAGTATCGAAAATTTAAACAGGAATCTCTTACGACTGTCTGTCGTCGCTGAGAGCTTAGGTCTGACTCTAAATATCACCAAAACTAAGTCGATCATTATCGGTACTAAACGAAACTTGGGTTTGATCGACAAAGTAAATAATAAAATTGTCCTCAACGATGAGGTTAGAAACCTTGGTATCTTATTGGACGAAACTCTATCCTGGAATAATCAGATTGCTTCTATCAGTTCAAGAGTCTTCTGTATCTTGCATCAACTCCGACTTTTAAACAACTTCTTGCCCTTCGAAACCAGGAAAACATTATTCTTCTCTCTCGTACTTCCTATACTCGATTATGCTGACGTAGCCTAAATGGGTCTCACAAACACACAGCTGATGAAACTGGAGCGGTTACAAAATGCAGGTGTACGATTTGTCTACAACTTAAGGAAATTTGGTCATATAAGTCAATTCAGGCAAAATATGGGATTGCTACCCATCAAACAACGTCGAATTTGGCATCTTCTTTTACTGGGGTTCAAGGTGTTGAGGTCCCGCGAGCCTGAATACCTCTATGATGGTCTTAGTCTTCTGGGAGATGGGGTCCGTCAGACAAGGGCACTCTATAACTTGACCTTGAGGATACCACTGCACTCGACTAATGTTTGCTCGAATAGCTTCACAGTTCTGTTTCCCCGGCTCTGGAATCGCCTCCCTCCGGATATCGTTCGGAAGGTAACTTACCTTTCATTTAGGTTTTTCCTCAGGAGATATTTAAGTTATCGATTGAAATTTATTTTGGGAGGATTTTGCATCTCTTCACAAACCTTTTAGGGCTTTCACTCCCAATCTCTGAAACAAAATCAATTAAAAATGAAATCAACGATTCGCTCCTGCGTAAATTCTTGCACTAATTTGTCAGGAGCAAATTAACTAGAAAAAATTGTTGCCTGATTAATGAACTCAAAATAAATAACGTTGAAATTATAATTCTTCGTAATTTCAAAATTAAATGAATCAACGTTTCTGTGCAGTCTCTGTTTCTGTGTGTTGACAATTAATGTCAGACAAAAAGCGACAATTCCAGAAGATTTTCAAAAGTAGATTTTTTCGTCTGATGAAGGAGTCTGATATAGACTCCGAAACGTTACGAAGAATTATAATTTCAACGTTATTTATTTTGAGTTCATTAATCAGGCAACAATTTTTTCTAGTTAATGTGCTCCTGACAAATTAGTGTTAGAATTTACGCAGGAGCAAATCGTTGATTTCATTTTTAATTGATTTTGTTTCAGAGATTGGGAGTGAAAGCCCTAAAAGGTTTGTGAAGAGATATTTAAGTGCTTCACCCATCACACTTACTTGATACCCATGTTTAATATGGTCCCTTTCTTCGGCGACGTCTATCCTTCTCCCTCCCATTCCCCTTTCTCCCTATTTTGGAGCAGGTTGAACTGAATTTAAGTTAGGTCAGGTATTCTTGTTTTTAGATATAAGTTTCTTTAATAGATTATTTCTGGTTGGCAGGAAGAAATTGCATGGCGATATGTCCACCTTTTGCACAATTCTATAAAAATGTATGAAACTTGTTTTAATGCAATAAAGAGTTCAATAATAAAAATAATAATAATTTCCGTATAATTCCCCATTTTGAAGAACGTTAGCAGAATATTCCGTATCCAGGAATACCTTGTCAATTTTGGGCATAGTAAGGATAAGCTGGATCATAATTCGACTTAAATAGAGGTTTTCATTTAAACAAATTTTTTTCGATGAAAGTACGAAACGAAAGAATTTTTTGGTGGATATGCTGTTAAAAATACATTATGACTTCGACAACAATTCCTGAATGTTGCACCATTCTATCGTTAAAGCATACTGAAAGTTGGAAATCTTGGAAAATTCAATGTCATGTCACCAGAGTCACATGTTACTCGATGGGGAATCCATGCCGTTTTTTAAGAAACCAAGTTTTTAGCTCTTATAATATGAGAATATTTCATTTTAATTATTTATTCATTTATTTATTTATTTATTTATTTATTTATTTATTTATTTAATTATTTATTTATTTATTCATTCATTATAATATACTAAGAACTTTTCGGTTTCCCGGTTAAGACCTTGAAAATGAAATTCATGAAGTAGATAGTAGTGCTCCGTATAATTAGGGTGAAAACAAAAAATAACGATTCTGTACTTATATATAGGAACCTACATGGAATTCTGCATATACATCAGAGTCGTTAAATCTATTCAGGGACATTCTTTCTATAGTTTTATTTCCTCAGGAAAAACGTGTATACCATCTACAACGTGAATGTAAATGATGAAAAAGAATTCTCTAGAAATTATTAATTTTGAAATATTGTTTGGAGCAGCGAGATTTGAAACAAACTTAAGAATTGAAATACTAATGCGCTTCAATACTTGCTTATCCAGATAGTCATTATCTGTATCGATAACTTATACTTTTCAATTGTTGATATTTTATCATTTCATAATATCAGAAACGTTTGAAAAAATAAACAGTAATATAGTATATTCTTTCTGTAAGAAAAATACTCTGGACAATTATCATTTAAATTCTCATATGTTTCATAAACTCATAATTATATAAAACACTCTATAATTTTAGGTATTTTTAGTGTTAGGCTCAAGTATCACAAAATAACAAAATATTTTATATGTTCTTTTTAGGTATCATAAGTAATGGATTGAACACTATAAGTAAAATATCGCAGGAATTTGGACAGGTTGAAAAACAATCTCTTATGAATTCGCCAACGTTTCGGAACTATTTTGTTCCTTTCTCAAGGCTCATCATACAACTAATAAAAGTAAAACCTTAAAATTGGTCATAGGAAGTTAAGGATAAATCAACAAACAGTCCGACGTGTGACAGTTAAATTGAACGAATGTAATACATTGATTCCATAGAAATTTCAAGTCACAGCAATCTAATATCGAATCAGACGACGGAACGGGCAATTGGGTGGTGGGGTGCTAGGGAGGGATGGTAGAGGGGCTATATAACAGCGGAGTAGATGTACAAAGTATTCAGTTGTGAATGTGCTTCGTGCTGCAAATATTGTGTTGTGGTTTACATTTTTTAACTTTGATACTATCGAATTTTATCGTTTCATACTTAAATATTTTTTTCATTGTGGAAGACGAGATGGACAGAAAGAAGATCTTGAGAATGGGATTGGAAAAATTGAAGTCTAAACAAATTGACTTGAGGAGAACAGTTCAAATCAGGAATTTTCTGAAGTCACATGTAGGAGAACGAAAAAGAGGAAAAGTTCCGCAGAAAAAATCCGACACTCACGTTGCGAGGAGAGAAGGTGATCAAGATGAACATAGCCAAAAAGTCGTGAAGAAAATAAATTCCGATGTTGGAGAAAAAAAGCAGTATGTGTCGAACGGAAATCTGAGAAAACGCTTGACGAGGTCTTTCATTCTGAAGGAGATTCTGAAAATGACATCTATTAGAAGAAAAGAAGATCCTAATATCAAACTTTTCAATGTGAATGACTACATTGAGATTTTTAGGAAGAAGGAGAAACCTATAAAATGAAAAACTTTTGTAGGATTTGTAACTCCAGCCCGCGCTCTATATTCAAAATGAAATATTAACTTCGAAAAAAATTGAAAATTGTTAGATGTAGAGAAAAGACAACAGAACTGTTTTAAATACTATGCGTAAAAGACTGAACGCTCCTTGACCTGCGATCAAGAAATAGAAAATTCATAATATTGGAGTGCAAGTCTGATATTTGAATTTACAGCATATTCTTAATGAAACATTAATTTTTAAAACAAATAAAAATTGATAGGGAATCATAAAAGTTAACAGTTAGTACTGTTTCAAGTACTATGCAAAAAAAAATCCACTGAACGCTTCTTGACCTGCAATCAAGCAATAGGTTATGTATGAATTCAGAGTGCAAGTCTGATATATCATCAGAGATCATCAGAGATATCTATAAAATATTTTGTTATTTTGTGATACTTGAGCCTAACACTAAAAATACCTAAAATTATAGAGTGTTTTATATAATTATGAGTTTATGAAACATATGCGAATTTAAATGATAATTGTATAGATTATTTTTCTTACAGAAAGAATATACTATATTACTGTTTATTTTTTCAAACGTTTCTGATATCATGAAATGATAAAATATCAACAATTGAAAAGTATAAGTTATCGATACAGATAATAACTATCTAGATAAGCAAGTATTGAAGCGCATTAGTATTTCAATTCTTAAGTTTGTTTCAAATCTCGCTGCTGCAAAAAATATTTCAAAATTAATAATTTCTAGAGAATTCTTTTTCATCATTTACATTCACGTTGTAGATGGTATACACGTTTTTGCTGAGGAAATAAAAACTATAGAAATAATGTCCCTGAATAGATTTAACGACTCTGATGTATATGCAGAAATCCATGTAGGTTCCTATATATAAGTACAGAATCGTTATTTTTTATTTTCACCCTAATTATACGGAGCACTACTATCTACTTCATGAATTTCATTTTCAATGTCTTAACCGGGAAACCGAAAAATTTTGAGTATATAATAATGAATAAATAAATAAATAAATAAATAAATAAATAATTAAAATGAAATATTCTCATATTATAAGAGCTAAAAACTTGGTTTCTTTAAAAACGGCATGGATTCCCCATCGAGTAACATGTGACTCTGGTGACATGACATTGAATTTTCCAAGATTTCCAGCTTTCAGTATGCTTTAACGATAGAATGGTGCAACATTCGTGAATTGTTGTCGAAGTCATAATGTATTTTTGACAGCATATCCACCAAAAAATTCTTTCGTTTCGTACTTTCATCGAAAAAAATTTGTTTAAATGAAAACCTCTATTTTAGTCGAATTATGATCCATCCTATCCTTACTATGCCCAAAATTGACAAGGTTTTCCTGGATACGGAATATTCTGCTATCGTTTTTCAAAATGGGGAATTATACGGAAATAACTTGATATTAGTCCGAAAGTCACACTAAAACATTTGTAAGGCCTCACTATCTCCAAAATTTGAGGCGTAGAAGGTCCACATAATATTTTAAAAATATTTTTCCTTAAATTCCGACTTTGAAGTCGGAATTTAGTTAAATTCCGACTTCAAAGTCGGAATTTAGTAAATTCTGACTTCAAAGTCGGAATTTAGTAAATTCCGACTTCAAAGTCGGAATTTAGTAAATTCCGAGTTCGAAGTCGGAATTCTGTTAAATTCCGAGTTCAAAGTCGGAATTTAGTTAAATTCCGACTTTAAAGTCGAAATTTTGTTAAATTCCGAGTTCAAAGTCGGAATTTAGTTAAATTCCGAGTTCAAAGTCGGAATTTAGTTAAATTCCGAGTTCAAAGTCGGAATTTTGTTAAATTCCGACTTCAAAGTCGGAATTTAGTTAAATTCCGAGTTCAAAGTCGGAATTAAAGAAACGCAGCTTGTATTGAGATCGCCTCATGTCGGCGTCGTCAGAAGTTGTCAAGTGTGTAAAGTGTGTTTGAAACTTGAAGATATGGAGGTAAGTCTGTAATAAATACATAAATGCTTTTAGATAACTCTTCTGTACCAAGCTCTCGAATGAGCTCATTGAAAGGAATATTCATATATCGGTCATCGATGCATGGTGCAAATATAATGGTGTTCTAGGCAGCTCCTCCAAAATCATTCGTATTTACGCATGACGTCAGCTGCTTGATTAGTATACCTTTTTTGTTTTTTCACGTTTTTGAATATTATAATTGTAGATACAGTCACTATAAACATTGTTTCGGTTTCTTGATACAAGGTGTCACAAATTGCCTGTTAAAAGCTGTTTCTAGACCAGATAGACTAAAATTTTGAATCTTACGATCTCCATTTTCGTGAAAACTCAGTCAGTGATATATTCTTTTGTTTTGAGATATGACCTAATATTGATATTCTGCCAAATTCTAAAATGAAGTGAAACTCTTTGATATAGGTATCCGGTATCCGTAAACATTAGAAACATTGTATCGAAGAACTAAAGATTTGGCTTAAGGTTCAGTATATAGGCACAGGCCTAGGGCGGCCAGATATCACAGGCGGTAAATCGTGAAAAAAAAAAAACCGCTGATAATAATGAGAAATAAGTAAAAGGGCCTATAGCAGAGAGAATGTAAAATAAAATTCATATCTTCGCTATTAACTATTGTGTAGAAAAATGCTAAGTAACGCAGCTTCTCAATTTCATGCAATTGAGGAATTTATCGTACATCATCTTCGAAGGGGTAGCTAGTTGAGATTTAAAGGACATTCCAAATTTTTTGTGACAGAAAAGCATAGGCTTTTTTTTAATGGGAATGATACAAAGATAGGATTTTTTACCAACCTATTTTGATGAAGGAATGAAATGGTTAAACTAATTGATTTCGAATTTTCACTTTTTTATGTAGGTATTTTGAGCTCAATGACAATCACTCTTGGAAGTGATTGACGTTTTTAAAGTGTTATCAAAAAAATTTGTTTTCTTGGGTGTAAATTGACGAAAGGTGAAAAAGTTGGTGTTGCCTGATGGAAACATTCAACTATCCTCTATCTTTGAGTAATTTCAGATAAAAACTTAGATGTTTGAGCATTCTGTACAATATAGTAAATACCGGAGATATGAATATTGCGAGTTATTTCTTACTCAGTCTGTTTATTCCAAACGTTCGCACACATTAGGCGTGTCGCACGTCACCGCATTTTATAACTATTATCTTCCTAATTTACTATTTATCATAAACCAGCATCTCATTAGATTCAACTAAATTTAAATTTCTAAATCGATTTCGATAAAAATCGGCAAAAACGTAATAACATTATGTACTCTATAATATATTATAAAGGGGCGACCAAGTTTGCAAATCCGCCACTTCATCAGATATCTGATGATATCTGATGATATCATCAGATCATCGATAGACTTTATCATTGAACCATCAACTTTTATAATCAATCGTTCTTTCACGGAGGGTATTTTTCCGGATAATCTGAAGATTACTATAGTCAAACCCCTACATAAAAAAGGTAGCAAAGATGACAACTATAGGCCCATAAGCATCCTCTCTTCATTTTCTAAAGTTTTTGAAAAGATTTTAAGCAATAGAATGTCCAATTGTTTTCGTAAATTCAATGTTATTTCTAGATGTCAACATGGTTTTGTTAAAAATAAAAATATTGAAACCGCTATTTTTGAGCTCATAAATGACATTGTTCTTGCTCTGGAGCAAGGACAAATTCCTATGGCACTGTTTTCGGACCTTTCGAAGGCTTTCTGTGTTGATCATCGAAAGCTTTTGGAAGTACTCGATAATTGTGATATCAGAGATAGTCAACTCAAACTCATAGAGAGCTATTTGAAGTCCAGAAAACAACGGGTAGTTCTGGAGGCTGATGGTGAAACCTTTGTCTCGGATGAAATTGAAACAATTTTAGGACTCCCTCAGGGTAGTATTGTTGGTCCTTTATTGTTCATAATTTATGTTAATTCTTTACCTAAGGCGATCAAAAGTGAATGTGAACCTCTAATTGAGAGGATGATGAAGAGTATACCCTCATCTCGGACTGAAGTAAAATCACCAGCTGTTTTGACTAAAAGCATTGAAACAAATCATGCTCTTTCAGTTAAGTCTACAATGCCGTCCCAGGATACTACCTCAATGAGATTATTTGCAGATGATACAAATATTTTGACCCGATCGTCATGTATTCCATACGCTGTTGATGTTTGCAATATTGTGGTTAACTCGGTAAAAACTTGGTTATGTAATTATAATCTTGTCCTAAACATTGAGAAGACTAAATGTATGATTTTTCATAGTGATAATTCCAAATTAGATTTTCCTGAAACTGTGGATATTCTTGATAGCTCTGTTGTGGTAGAAGATAATGTGAAATTCTTGGGTATAGTTCTTGACAGTCAATTAAAGTGGGGACCTCATACAGAACAACTTAAGACCAGATTAAACTCTGCATGTTACACATTATTTATGTTAATTGGTCAAGTGAATTTCGATGTGCTTAAACTTGTCTATTTTGCAAATTTTCATTCCATACTTTCATATGGAATAATTTTTGGGGGTAGTTCATCAAATGTGGAAAATATTTTCGTTGTTCAAAAAAGGGCATTGCGTACTATGTTACGTTTGAGTTATAGAGAATCATGTATAGGAAATTTCGAAAAAAATAATATACTCACTGTCTATGGATTATATGTATATAGGCTCTTACATTTTTAGAAAACGAATTCATTATTTTGAGGATTACAAAAATGTTAATAACACCAGAAGAATGTTTCCTTATAATGTACCTATTCATAGGACAATACTAAGGGAGAGAACTGTTGAATGTATGGCAATATCTATGTACAATGCTCTACCAAAAACAATTAGAATGATCACTTGCGATGAGGATTTTAAGAAATCTTTATATTGTTTTATTTTGAAATCAGAGCCATACAGTTTATCTGAATTCATTTCGTACTGTAGGAGATAGGTATGTTAATATTTTGTCTGTTTGATTCCTGTTCAATATGTTTTTTGACTTATTCCATTTTTATATCTTATTTGGTGTAATTTCTTGGAATTAATAAACATATGACTTTAGCCTTGCGGCTTTCACACTCCTCTCCAGAGGAAAATTCACTTATCCCAGATATCTCAGATATCAAAAGGATTAAGCTCTGTTGGAGCCCTTTCCAGGTTTTCGGGCTCGTGGTGGTGGTCGGGTTCGGGTCGCTCCTCGGCTCCCTGCTGTAGGTTGGATTCCTGCTCCACCCGCACTTCCTGTCGGAGCAGACGGTGTTCCTCTGCATTCCCCATGTACTTGCGTACAGTTCTCGCCGTTCCGAGCAGTACCGCCTTCTGCATGACTTTATAAATATTTTCGTCCAACTGAAGTTTTCTCAAGTTCTCTAGTAATTTCTTCGGTATCAGGCCTGTAGATGAAATGACAATAGGGATGGTCTTTATATCTTTCAGCTTCCACTGTCTTCTGGTTTGTTCCACGAGATCTCTGTATTATGACTTTAGCCTTGCGGCTTCCACACTCCTCTCCAGAGGAAAATTCACTTATCCCAGATATCTCAGATATCAAAAGGATTAAGCTCTGTTGGAGCCTTTTCCAGGTTTTCGGGCTCGTGGTGGTGGTCGGGTCCGGGTCGCTCCTCGCCTCCCTGTTGTAGGTTGTATTCCTGCTCCACCCGCACTTCCTGTCGGAGCAGACGGTGTTCCTCTGCATTCCCCATGTACTTGCGTACAGTTCTCGCCGTTCCGAGCAGTACCGCCTTCTGCATGACTCTATAGATATTTTCGTCCAACTGAAGTTTCCTCAAGTTCTCTAGTAGTTTCTTCGGTATCAAGCCTGTAGATGAAATGACAATAGGGATGGTCTTGATATCTTTCAGCTTCCACTGTCTTCTGGTTTGTTCCTCGAGATCTCTGTATTTTGAAATTTTTTCAGTGTGTCTATCTAGAAGATTGTTATTATTTGGAATTGCCACGTCGATGAATAGTGCTGTGTCCTCATCCTTATTGTGCAATATGAGGTCTGGTCTATTGTGGGTTATTTTCCGGTCTGTGAGAACAGTGCGATCCCAGTAGAGCTTGTGATGCTCGTTTTCCAGCACAGCATCTGGATGGTAATTGTAATAAGGAACCCTTTTCGAAGTTAGAAGTTGGTGTTTTAGTGCCAATTCTTGGTGAAGAATCTTGGCAACAGCATCATGTCTATTTTTGTATTCCGTGCCCGCGAACTTCTGACATCCCCCGGTGATGTGCTGGATAGTTTCATGTGTCGCACAGCCATAACGACAGCTATCGTCCGCTACTGAGGCATCCTTGGCGATGTATCTCATGTAATTTCTTGTTGGAATCACCTGATCCTGGATGGCGAGCATGAAGCCCTCTGTCTCAGGAAATAACCTTCCGGAAGTCAACCAGTAGTTCGACGCAGATATGTCGACGTAATCATGGTTGACCTCATTCTGGTGCCTCCCATGCAAAGGTTTGCCAATCAGTTTCTGCATTTTACTTTCTGCAGAGTGTTCGACGGTTTCCAAGTGATCCTGGTGTAGCTTTAACGGTGTTGAAGTATCAGCAACACAAACTACTCGATGGAGTTCTGACGAAGCTGCCTTGCTCAAGAAATAGTTTCGAAGTCCTTATTATTATTATTATTATTATTATTATTATTATTATTATAAATAGTAGATGAATCCCTAAAACAATGTTCTTGAATGACAAAAAAAAGCAGGATTGGAAATTATCCTGGTTATAGTGAACCAATGTCTCAATAAATGAGAGGATGAAATAACTCAAAACAAACGAAATTAATTCAGGAACATAATACACATTGATATAAAAGTGGACAAACAAATCAACAGTTGTTGGTTTTCATATATCTGAGTTGATTTCGTTTATTTATCGCCCTTATTCGAAGGCTCACTTATTTGATATCCTCCTACTTAATTTTTACTGATAATAAGTATATCTGGTCATATTTTGAATTTTTAATTTTTTTTATACCATACTTGGAACGGGACCTAACGTTGTCTTTTGAGTACACCTAACAATTTTTAATTTTTTTTCAAACCTAATGTTTCATTTAGAATACACTCTATATCATAAATGATTCATTATATCAGACTTACACTCTGAATTCATACATAACCTATTGCTTGATTGCAGGTCAAGAAGCGTTCAGTGGATTGTTTTTGCATAGTACTTGAAACAGTATTAACTGTTAACTTTTATGATCCCCTATCAATTTTTATTTGTTTTCAAAATTAATGTTTCATTAAGAATATGCTGTAAATTCAAATATCAGACTTGCACTCCAATATTATGAATTTTCTATTTCTTGATCGCAGGTCAAGGAGCGTTCAGTCTGTTACGCATAGTACTTAAAACAGTACTGATGTCTTTTCTCTACATCTAACAATTTTCAATTTTTTTCGAAGGTAATATTTCATTTTGAATATAGAGCGCGGTCTGGAGTTACAAATCCTACAAAAGTTTTCATTTTATAGGTTTCTCCTTCTTCCTAAAAATCTCAATGTAGTCATTCACATTGAAAAGTTTGATATTAGGATCTTCTTTTCTTCTTATAGATGTCATATTCAGAATCTCTTTCAGAACGAAAGACCTCGTCAAGCGTTTTCTCAGATTTCCGTTCGACACATACTGCTATTTTTCTCCAACATGGGAATTTATTTTCTTCACGACCTTTTGGCTATGTTCATCTTGATAACCTTCTCTTCTTGCAGCGTGAGTGTCGGATTTTTTCTGCGGAACTTTTCCTCTTTTTCGTTCTCCTACATATGACTTCAGAAAATTCCTCATTTGAACTGTTCTCCTCAAGTCAATTTGTTTAGACTTCAATTTTTCCAATCCCATTCTCAAGATCTTCTTTCTGTCCATCTCGTCTTCCACAATGAAAAAAATATTTAAGTATGAAACGATAAAATTCGATAGTATCAAAGTTAAAAAATGTAAACCACAACACAATATTTGCAGCACGAAGCACATTCACAACTGAATACTTTGTACATCTACTCCGCTGTTATATAGCCCCTCTACCATCCCTCCCTAGCACCCCACCACCCAATTGCCGTTCCGTCGTCTGATTCGATATTAGATTGCTGTGACTTAAAATTTCTATGGAATCAACGTATTACATTCGTTCAATTTAACTGTCACACGTCGGACTGATTGTTGATTTATCCTTAACTTCCTATGACCAATTTTAAAGTGTTACTTTTATTAGTTGTATGATGAGCCTTGAGAAAGGAACAAAATAGTTCCGATACGTTGGCGAATTCATAAGAGATTGTTTTTCAACCTGTCCAAATTCCTGCGATATTTTACCTATTGTGTTCAATCCATTATTTATGATACCTAAAAAGAACATATAAAATATTTTGTTATTTTGTGATACTTGAGCCTAACACTAAAAATACCTGAAATTATGGAGTGTTTTATAAAATTATGAGTTTATGAAACATATGCGAATTTATATGATAATTGTCCAGAGTATTTTTCTTACAGAAAGAAAATACTATATTACTGTTTATTTTTTCAAACGTTTCTGATATTATGAAATGATAAAATATCAACAATTGAAAAGTATAAGTTATCGATACAGATAATAACTATCTGGATAAGCAAGTATTGAAGCGCATTAGTATTTCAATTCTTAAGTTTGTTTGAAATCTCGCTGCTCCAAACAATATTTCAAAATTAATAATTTCTAGAGAATTCTTTTTCATCATTTACATTCACGTTGTAGATGGTATACACGTTTTTCCTGAGGAAATAAAAACTATAGAAAGAATGTCCCTGAATAGATTTAACGACTCTGATGTATATGCAGAAATCCATGTAGGTTCCTATATATAAGTACAGAATCGTTATTTTTTATTTTCACCCTAATTATACGGAGCACTACTATCTACTTCATGAATTTCATTTTCAATGTCTTAACCGGAAAACCGAAAAATTTTGAGTATATAATAATGAATAAATAAATAAATAAATAAATAAATAAATAAATGAATAAATAATTAAAATGAAATATTCTCATATTATAAGAGCTAAAAACTTGGTTTCTTAAAAAACGGCATGGATTCCCCATCGAGTAACATGTGACTCTGGTGACATGACATTGAATTTTCCAAGATTTCCAACTTTCAGTATGCTTTAACGATAGAATGGTGCAACATTCAGGAATTGTTGTCGAAGTCATAATGTATTTTTAACAGCATATCCACCAAAAAATTCCTTCGTTTCGTACTTTCATCGAAAAAAATTTGTTTAAATGAAAACCTCTATTTAAGTCGAATTATGATCCAGCTTATCCTTACTATGCCCAAAATTGACAAGGTATTCCTGGATACGGAATATTCTGCTAACGTTTTTCAAAATGGGGAATTATACGGAAATTATTATTATTATTATTATTGAACTCTTTATTGCATTAAAACAAGTTTCATACATTTTTATAGAATTGTGCAAAAGGTGGACATATCGCCATGCAATTTCTTCCTGCCAACCAGAAATAATCTATTAAAGAAACTTATATCCAAAAACGAGAATACCTGACCTAACTTAAATTCAGTTCAACCTGCTCCAAAATAGGGAGAAAGGGGAATGGGAGGGAGAAGGATAGACGTCGCCGAAGAAAGGGACCATATTAAACATGGGTATCAAGTAAGTGTGATGGGTGAAGCACTTAAATATCTCCTGAGGAAAAACCTAAATGAAAGGTAAGTTACCTTCCGAACGATATCCGGAGGGAGGCGATTCCAGAGCCGGGGAAACAGAACTGTGAAGCTATTCGAGCAAACATTAGTCGAGTGGAGTGGTATCCTCAAGGTCAAGTTATAGAGTGCCCTTGTCTGACGGACCCCATCTCCCAGAAGACTAAGACCATCATACAGGTATTCAGGCTCGCGGGACCTCAACACCTTGAACCCCAGTAAAAGAAGATGCCAAATTCGACGTTGTTTGATGGGTAGCAATCACATATTTTGCCTGAATTGACTTATATGATCAAATTTCCTTAAGTTGTAGACAAATCGTACACCTGCATTTTGTAACCGCTCCAGTTTCATCAGCTGTGTTCTTATGAGACCCATTTAGGCTACGTCAGCATAATCGAGTATAGGAAGTACGAGAGAGAAGAATAATGTTTTCCTGGTTTCGAAGGGCAAGAAGTTGTTTAAAAGTCGGAGTTGATGCAAGATACAGAAGACTCTTGAACTGATAGAAGCAATCTGATTATTCCAGGATAGAGTTTCGTCCAATAAGATACCAAGGTTTCTAACCTCATTGGAGTAGGGAACAACAACATCGTTGAGGACAATTTTATTATTTACTTTGTCGATCAAACCCAAGTTTCGTTTAGTACCGATAATGATCGACTTAGTTTTGGTAGTATTTAGAGTCAGACCTAAGCTCTCAGCGACGACAGACAGTCGTAAGAGATTCCTGTTTAAATTTTCGATACTAGCCGAGAAATCTTCAACGGAAGTGTGGATATATATTTGTAGGTCATCTGCGAAAAGGTGAAATTTAATGTCCAAGGAATCAGTCCGTGAGGAGACGTAAATAGAGAATAAAAGAGGACCCAACACGCTCCCCTGCGGAACACCTGAAAACACAGTCACCCAATCAGAGGAGCTGCCATCTATCTCAACGGATATTTCGCGATCCTTCAGATAAGAGTAGAAGAAGGCTATGGTATGCTCAGCAAAACCCAGCAGACGCAGCCTGGCCAAAAGTATATCGAAGTCGAGAGAGTCGAAGGCCTTACTAAAGTCTAAGAGAACTAAAACAGTGAGTAGTTTATTATCCATGGCCACGCTGATATCATCAGTTATTTTAGTAAGGGCAGTTGTCGTGCTGCGTTTTTGGCGAAACCCCGACTGGTAGCAATTATGAAGATTATTATTATTCAAATAGTTAATAATTTGGCCTTTAATGATCTTTTCAAAAATTTTAGATAGAGTAGGGAGTATGGAAATGGGTCTAAAGTCCCCTGGACTCGTGGGATTTTGGCACTTAGGTATGGGAATGATTTTAGCATATTTCCATGCACTAGGAAAAATGCCAGTTTGAATTGAAATATTGTAGATATGTGAGAGCACAGGAAGAATCTCATTCGCAATGAGCCTCAGAAGGCCCACTCCAATACCATCGGAACCAACCGACCCTGAACCAACCTCTCCCAGTGCAGACTTAACATCGTCTTCATTAATGGGCACAAAATCGAACACACTACCTGGTGGAGAACATGAGCTTAACTTCATCAATGTATTTGTCTTAATACTTTCATTAATCCTAGTACCAGAATTCGCAAAATGCCGGGCAAGCAGAGAGGGATCAAAATTTGCACAAGGTGGGCTGTGCCTCTCGCCCACCCCAACTGAGCGCAAAGTCTGCCAGACCTTCCTTGGTGGTGGGCCATTAAGATTTTCGTGGAGATAATCTCTCTTTGCACTCCTGCACATCCGATTGCAAGTGTTCCTCGCAGTACGATAGTGTTCCCTATTTACTTCGGTAGGATTCGCGATGTAGAAGGCCTTCAACCTGTCACGACATTTCATTGCATTCTTGATCTCTTCAGTTAACCAGGGGCATGGAGAATGTCTAACCTTAATGAGTTTCAGGGGCGCTAATTCGTCGTAGATTTTTAATATTAATTCATTAAAAATAGCCACCTTTGCATCCAAAGTAGGAGCTTGATAAACCGATTCCCAATCAGCAGCCCTCGCAGTTTGAACCAGCCTCGCCAGATCGACACCTCCTAAATTCCGACATTTAATAACTCGAGGCTTAGGTTTAGGGCATTTGAGTTTAAATCCAGCAAACACCAGGTCATGACGAGAAAATTGATAAGCATGCTGTTGTCCACTGGCAACCACTCTGTTAGGTATAGACGTTATAAACAAGTCGAGTAACGTATCACAGGTAGCACTGTGATGCGTGGGCCTGTTATTCACTAGTTTTAGGTTATAGGATTCCAATATGTTTCTCATCGCCCTCGAACGGGCAGAATTCTGAATCATGCAATTATTCATGTCCCCCATCATGATCACATCCGAATAACAAGCAAAAATTTCGTCCAATACAAACTCTAATTCACCAAAAAATAAATAACTTGATATTAGTCCGAAAGTCACACTAAAACATTTGTAAGGCCTCACTATCTCCAAAATTTAAGACGAAAATCGGAAATTATATTCACGCCCAGTACGAAAAGAAGATATAAAAAAAAAATAACCAATGCAAGTGACATTCAGTAAAGTGAAAATAAAATATCGCCAAAATAATGTCGAAATTAGACATAGTCAAACTTATGCAAGTTTTTGGCCGTCCAACTTCATTTGCTGTTTAGATTAGATATTTTATGATTTCTATGCTGATCCGGCTCTCGAAAATATTCAAAATGATTTTGAAAAGGCCGTTTTATAGAAAAAAGTTTTATTTTGAGATGCTGGGGTTCGAACATAAATCGATAATTAATTGCAATATTTCCGAAAAATGCATCAGCAATCAAATATCTTATTTCAAAATACTTCAAAGTTCATGCTATACAATTCCTTGTTTTCGCAGGTAGTAATTATGACCAAATCGGTCCGTTGCGGGCCGAAACGTTGAGGGATGGTTTATTGTATTGGTTATACTGTACCTGTGCTATTCTGTACCTGTCACCTAGTCAAAGTAACAAATATTTTACTGTATACTTCAATACGTCAATGGTTTTGAATAGGGTTTTTTTTGCTTATCAAGAAATAGTAGTCCCGTAGATCAATTATGGCACTTTTTTGGTTTCCATGATATTGTTCTGGTTTTTTTTACAGATAAATCCCCTTTGTATTTGTCAA